>NC_136268.1:118655394-118660394 GCF_964187855.1 Myxine glutinosa | reverse complement strand
TGTCTCTTGCTCTTCTTGTGGTGCACTTGGTGTTACTTAAAAGTGGTTCACCTGTATGGCATAGGTGCCACGTTGACCCATAGGTCCATCCCCGGGTGGTGCTTGGCCGCAAACGAACTGCGGTCCATCGTGGGTGGCCACAAACATTGCGGTCCATATGGTGTATCGATCCCGGCAGCAAGCAGCGAAAGTGCAGGCCCACAACTGCGTCGCCAGCACCTCTCTCTCCTCTCTCTCTACCCCAAAGCCAGATCCTCGGAGGTGGGAGACAAAAACAAGACAAGTGAGTAAGGTGGTAAGGGCGCAAAAGTGCACGCAATGTAAGGTGATGCACACTGGGGGCACATGGGAACCAGGTGAGACAGGTACGTTCCTATCGTACGCCCCCCCCCCCACCAGGTAACCTACATGGCCCCTCCCTTACCCCTTACTGTATCCACAAAACACAACACTACCCATAAACATCTACTTTACAAATCAACAAACATCCCTACTGTCTTCCCCGTTCCTCCCATATACCAAATTCGTCTTCTCTCCCTCCTAACCAATCAAATTTGCCATTTTCAACTCTCATCAAAATTTGCCATTTTCAACTCAACATCAAAATTTGCCATTACCAATTCATCATCAGTCCCTCCTAGGGAGGGAGAGATGGAATCACCCCAATGTCTCATCCACGTCGTGATGCGTCTCACAAATCCTCACAGCAATCTCATTTCCTGCACAAAACAAAGAAAACACAGGTGTGGAGTCATCATCATCACCACAGGTAAGTGGCTGCGTATGGTGCGACAGGTTCATCAATCCTAACTATCTCCTAAATGACTTTAACAACTTTACACTACCCGGGGTCTTTCTCCGGCCAAACCATTGGCCCTCTTACACTATGGGTTCTAAAAACCAATTCCCATTGGCCAAACTGTGGTGCTCTTCAATTTGGGGTCTCACTCCCCCGATTCATCTCCCGGTGCCCTCGTACAATTTCTGGGCTGCGACGTGTACCTCTCCCAGTGGGTCTACCCACCTGCACACCTCCACCACTGCAGTTGCCTCCGAGCTTACCTGCTCCTTACCCTAACCTAACTACCAGGGGAAGGCCCTCTGGCTCTCTCCCCACTCCGTGCCCTCTCTGGCACTGGGCTGCCCGATCCACACCCGGGATCCTCAGGCACCCACTCACAACTACCGGCTCCCAGAGCCCACCTGCGGCCTCACCTGGCCGACATCCTCACAGTGGTGGAGTGCCCAACCAACTACACACACTAACAGGCTACACGCCCAGCCATTTCCACAACACTAATGCACCCATTCACAACACCATTCTGCAACCGCACCACAAATGCCAATATCCAACCACAATTTACCTGCACCCTCTACCTAACACTTACACTACCCGCCCCGGGTGCTCGTGAAAGGGGTCCACTCTTCCCCCATCCACACCTTCGCACCATGCACACCACTCCGTACCACTCACTCCAACTCTCTCCACACACCTGTACCTGCACACCTGTGCTCTCACACCTGGTGCCACCTGCACCCTTCTCTCCCCAAGCGCATTCGCGCTGATCCACACACTCACTACTCATACCCTGCTCCACACACCTGTCCAGTTGCACACCTGTGCAATCACACCTGTTCAATCCTCACACACACAGCATCATCTCAGCTAACTACTCCCTTCTGAAACTTGCGCTTCCCAGTCGTCCCTTTAAACTATTGCGCTCCCACGTCATTATCATCCATACTAATCTACCTGCGTCCCCACTACAGGTATCAGTCACTAACTAAACTTAACGTTACCTAAGGTCATCTTCTCTAGATCCCTACACACAATATCCTAACCCACCCGGGCTAGTTTTCACTGCCATACACCCCATAAACTATTGCTCCTTTGCCCCCCCTGGGAAGGATGGTGGATTTGCCATCCCACCACATCGGGGGTCTCTCACTACCAATTTTGCACGTCAAATTTCAACAAATTAAAAATTTGCCAATCACTGCCCATCATCTGCCAATCACTACTGCCAATCATCAAATTTTGTTTTTCTCTTATTTTTGGGTCCAAAACACTAACCTCATCACCCAGTCGACTCACTAATACCTCTCGGTGCGCCACTCCCTGTCCAAAGCCCGGCTTCGTGAAGCCAAGCAATGGATGCTGGTTGTTTTGTGCCAGCGGCTGGATGCGTCCGGCACTCGGTGCAGGGACGGGGGCTTACCCGGGCCGAGATCCCACGCACCACCTCGGCGTGGAGCCATCCAATGCCCCGATCTAGACCTGCCGGCACGTCTCACCAAAAAGTGGTCGCCATGACGACCCTTTCTATCGGGCTGCCAGCTCCGCCTAGTGGAGCACGGACGCGGCCGTTCAAAGCGAGGCCCAGCACGCACCGAGGGCCCGATTCGGCTATAAGTCGTTCTAAACTCTACCCCGTCTAACGTCGATGCTTCACCTGCATGCTTACATCCCGCAGCCCGTTCCTTGCTCACACATCCAGCCGTTTCCATGCCCCTCGTACCCTTCCTTACACACCCAGGTACACCCATTCCACTCACAGCCTTGGTCACACACCTGACCACCGAACACTTTGGCACACATTCGTTGCTCGCACACCTCACCAATACACCTCTTCGCGCCCCCTCCTCTGTCACCTCCTCTGTGGCAATCACAGGTGTGCTCTCATTCGCACACCCAACCACGTGCCTCACTACCAATTCCAGCGTGCATTCCCACTCACGCTCTACCATTCCAGGTGTGCATCCTTCCATCCCAGGTGTACATCCTCGCTCACCTGTCACAACTAACTCACGCTCCATGTCACTCTCACTACTTTCACCTCCATTCCTGACAGCGCACTCACCCTTACTCTTGACAGCGCACTCTTTCCTCATGCACCTGTCCGTCACACACCTTTCTCGCGCACACTCTCCCGTTACACCCTCCGTAACACTCACCACAGGTGGACACTCTTCCTTACTTCTGACAGCGCACTCTTTCCTCATGCACCTGTCCGTCACACACCTTTCTCGCGCACACTCCTGCGCACACTCTCCCGTCACACCCTCTGTAACACTCACCACAGGTGGACACTCTTCCTTACTTCTGACAGCGCACTCTTTCCTCATGCACCTGTCCGTCACACACCTTTCTCGCGCACACTCCTGCGCACACTCTTGCGCACACTCTCCCGTCACACCCTCTGTAACACTCACCACACCGCGCTCCCATGTGCTCCCTCGCACACACGCTACGACCGACTCACTCTCGCCAGCACACTCACTCCTTGGTACACACTTTTTCCTCACACACCCCAGAGTCGGACTTTCTTGCACACCTCCATTTTCGCACACCAGACCTGTCGCACACTTCACCAACGGCCTCTCACGAACACCCGGGTCTATCTCGACCCCCAAGCCTCTTAAATCCCCTGGCGCATCATACGCACGACCATATTGGTCACCACTTACACCGGGTCCTCTTCCTCTTCGCTTCTCCTCCATCACCTGCGAATCCCTCATCCGGTTAATGAGCACATCATCACGATCCAAACACAGACTTTGGACCAATTCTTTTATCTCCTCTTTTATCTCTTTGTTATCCCCTCTCCGTCGCTTCTTAATTTCGCTCACCCCCTCTTCCACTTCTTTCCGTGTCGCTTTCAACCCTCCTAATACCGCAGTGTTCCTTTGAACCTGCTCCACTAACTCCGTCTGTCCCACCGTCAGCTGCTCCACCTCCTGCGTCATGTCCTCTATGCCCCCTTGTAACTTTACAGTCCCCTTTCTCACCTCCTTCTCCATGTGCTCCTTACAGTGCCTCACCTCCTCGCGCACTCCTCCGACCTCCTCACTCACACCTCTTCTAATCTCCTCTCCCTCTACCCCATTTTTCACTCCCTCTATCTGATTCTCCTGGGCAGCCATTCTATTTTCTACCCCCATTAACCCATTTTTCACCTCCTTTATCCCGTTGTCTAACCCCTCTCCGGTACCCCTCGCTTCGTCCCTCATTACCCCCAGTTGGCCCTCCAATCGCTCACTCCGAGCCCTCATTCGGTTCGTTATTTCTTCAATTTGGTTTCCCAATCGCTCACCCTGAGCATCCATCCGGTTCTCCAATCGCTCACTATTCTGGGCCATAAGGGCCGTCATTTGTATACAAAACGAGTTCCAATCCATCGGGGGCGCTGCCACGGTCGCTGGCGCGGTGATCAGCGAGGCGCCATTTTGCGCGCCCGCTTCTTCGTGCGTGACGGCGCTATTTTGCGAACCTGCCGCCCTCACTGCTTCGCTCTCCTCCTGTCCCTCATTTTGGTCCTGGATCGACCCTACCTCACTCTCCTTTACCGGACCCCAGCCGTCTTGATCCGCCATAGCGCGACTTGCAAAATTCGAGTTTCGTAAAACAAAACAAATTTCGGCCGCTCCAAATTTTGACCAAATTTTTTTTTTTTTTCCTCTATTCGTTTTTTTTTTTTTTTCCTTCAAAATTTGGTCGGGCCTCGAATCTCACTCCCGACACCAATTGTTACAGATACGACTTTGATGGTATGGTGGGCCGAGCGGGATGGCCGCCGTATCCGTACAAGTTACCCCGATTGCACCCGGGGTTGACTAATCGCGCTATGCTGGCTCAATAAGAAAAAGAAGACACCCGGCTGGATTACAATCACACAATACGACACCAGGGATACGGTTCTCAAAGGTTGTTATTACAATTGCGGAAGGTTTAGATTACAGGGACAAGAGGGAAACATAGGAAGGTGGGCACTTAAACACACTTATATTATCCCCGGACAGACGACAGGTAAACGCGGGACAAGGCTCACTCACACGGGGTTTGATGGCCAGGAAAGCGGGTAGCGATCGCTCCAGGTGCACCTGTGCTCAGGGCAGGATCACGTACGGTGGTGTCCAGAGATGCGTGAAGGTATCACAGCGCTTGTGGGTCGCGACTTTGGTCTCAAGCTGGGGAGGTCGCTCAGCGCTCGGGAGGGTGG
>NC_136268.1:118398039-118655194 GCF_964187855.1 Myxine glutinosa | reverse complement strand
TTTCCTGCACCAACACAAGTGCGAAAAGTGTTTTTCAACACTAACACAAGTGTGAAAAGTGGTTTTTCAACACTAACACAAGTGCGAAAAGTGTTTTTCCACACTAATACAAGTGCAAAAGTGGTTTCCTGCACCAACACAAGTGCGAAAAGTGGTTTTTCAACAGTAACACAAGTGCGAAAAGTGGTTTTTCCACACTAATACAATGGCAAAAGTGGTTGCCTGCACCAACACAAGTGCGAAAAGTGGTTTTTCAACACTAACCAAAGTGCGAAAAGTGTTTTTTCCACACTAATACAAGTGCAAAAGTGGTTTCCTGCACCAACACAAGTGCTAAAAGTGGTTTTTCAACAGTAACACAAGTGCAAAAAGTGGTTTTTCCACACTAATACAATGGCAAAAGTGGTTGCCTGCACCAACACAAGTGCGAAAAGTGGTTTTTCAACACTAACACAAGTGCAAAAAGTGGTTTTTCAACACTAACACAAGTGTGAAAAGTGGTTTTTCCACACTAATACAAGTGCAAAAGTGGTTTCCTGCACCAACACAAGTGCAAAAAGTGGTTTTTCAACACTAACACAAGTGCGAAAAGTGGTTTTTCAACACTAACACAAGTGTGAAAAGTGGTTTTTCCACACTAATACAAGTGCAAAAGTGGTTTCCTGCACCAACACAAGTGCAAAAAGTGGTTTTTCCACACTAATACAAGTGCAAAAGTGGTTTCTTGCACCAACACAAGTGCTAAAAGTGGTTTTTCAACACTAACACAAGTGCGAAAAGTGGTTTTAAACACTAACATAAGTGTGAAAAGTGGTTTTTCCACACTAATACAAGTGCAAAAGTGGTTTCCTGCACCAACACAAGTGCAAAAAGTGGTTTTTCAACACTAACACAAGTGCGAAAAGTGGTTTTTCAACACTAACACAAGTGCGAAAAGTGGTTTTTCAACGTTAACACAAGTGCGAAAAGTGTTTTTTCCACACTAATACAAGTGCAAAAGTGGTTTCCTGCACCACCACAAGTGCGAAAAGTGGTTTTTCAACACTATCACAAGTGCAAAAAGTGTTTTTTCCACACTAATACAAGTGCAAAAGTGGTTTTCTGCACCAACACAAGTGCGAAAAGTGGTTTTTCAACACTAACACAAGTGCGAAAAGTGGTTTTTCAACACTAACACAAGTGCGAAAAGTGTTTTTTCCACACTAATACAAGTGCAAAAGTGGTTTCCTGCACCAACACAAGTGCGAAAAGTGGTTTTTCAACACTAACACAAGTGCGAAAAGTGGTTTTTAAACACTAACACAAGTGTGAAAAGTGGTTTTTCCACACTAATACAAGTGCAAAAGTGGTTTCCTGCACCAACACAAGTGCAAAAAGTGGTTTTTCAACACTAACACAAGTGCGAAAAGTGGTTTTTCAACACTAACACAAGTGCGAAAAGTGGTTTTTCAACATTAACACAAGTGCGAAAAGTGTTTTTTCCACACTAATACAAGTGCAAAAGTGGTTTCCTGCACCACCACAAGTGCGAAAAGTGGTTTTTCAACACTAACACAAGTGCGAAAAGTGGTTTTTCAACACTAACACAAGTGCGAAAAGTGGTTTTTCCACACTAATACAAGTGCAAAAGTGGTTTCCTGCACCAACACAAGTGCGAAAAGTGGTTTTTCAACACTAACACAAGTGCGAAAAGTTGTTTTTCAACACTATCACAAGTGCAAAAAGTGTTTTTTCCACACTAATACAAGTGCAAAAGTGGTTTCCTGCACCAACACAAGTGCGAAAAGTGGTTTTTCAACACTAACACAAGTGCGAAATGTGGTTTTTCAACACCATCACAAGTGCAAAAAGTGTTTTTTCCACACTAATACAAGTGCAAAAGTGGTTTCCTGAACCAACACAAGTGCGAAAAGTGGTTTTTCAACACTAACACAAGTGCGAAATGTGGTTTTTCAACACCATCACAAGTGCAAAAAGTGTTTTTTCCACACTAATACAAGTGCAAAAGTGGTTTCCTGCACCAACACAAGTGCTAAAAGTGGTTTTTCAACACTAACACAAGTGCGCAAAGTGGTTTTTCAACACTAACACAAGTGCGAAAAGTGGTTTTTCCACACTAATACAAGTGCAAAAGTGGTTTCCTGCACCAACACAAGTGCGAAAAGTGGTTTTTCAACACTAACACAAGTGCGAAAAGTGGTTTTTCAACACTATCACAAGTGCAAAAAGTGTTTTTTCCACACTAATACAAGTGCAAAACTGGTTTCCTGCACCAACACAAGTGCGAAAAGTGGTTTTTCAACACTAACACAAGTGCGAAAAGTGGTTTTTCAACACTAACACAAGTGTGAAAAGTGGTTTTTCAACACTAACACAAGTGCAAAAAGTGTTTTTTCCACACTAATACAAGTGCAAAAGTGGTTTCCTGCACCAACACAAGTGCGAAAAGTGGTTTTTCAACACTATCACAAGTGCAAAAAGTATTTTTTCCACACTAATACAAGTGCAAAAGTGGTTTCCTGCACCAACACAAGTGTGAAAAGTGGTTTTTCAACACTAACACAAGTGCGAAAAGTGGTTTTTCAACACTAACACAAGTGTGAAAAGTGGTTTTTCAACACTAACACAAGTGCGAAAAGTGTTTTTTCAACACTAACACAAGTGTGAAAAGTGGTTTTTCAACACGAACACAAGTGCGAAAAGTGTTTTTTCCACACTAATACAAGTGCAAAAGTGGTTTCCTGCACCAACACAAGTGCAAAAAGTGGTTTTTCAACAGTAACACAAGTGCGAAAAGTGGTTTTTCCACACTAATACAATGGCAAAAGTGTTTGCCTGCACCAACACAAGTGCGAAAAGTGGTTTTTCAACACTAACACAAGTGCGAAAAGTGTTTTTTCCACACTAATACAAGTGCAAAGGTGGTTTCCTGCACCAACACAAGTGCGAAAAGTCGTTTTTCAACACTAACACAAGTGCGAAAAGTGGTTTTTCAACACTAACACAAGTGTGAAAAGTGGTTTTTCAACACTAACACAAGTGCGAAAAGTGTTTTTTCAACACTAACACAAGTGCGAAAAGTGGTTTTTCAACACTAACACAAGTGTGAAAAGTGGTTTTTCAACACTAACACAAGTGCGAAAAGTGTTTTTTCCACACTAATACAAGTGCAAAAGTGGTTTCCTGCACCAACACAAGTGCGAAAAGTGGTTTTTCAACACTATCACAACTGCAAAAAGTGTTTTTTCCACACTAATACAAGTGCAAAAGTGGTTTCCTGCACCAACACAAGTGCGAAAAGTGGTTTTTCAACACTAACACAAGTGCAAAAAGTGGTTTTTCAACACTAACACAAGTGCGAAAAGTGGTTTTTCAACACTAACACAAGTGCGAAAAGTGTTTTTTCCACACTAATACAAGTGCAAAGGTGGTTTCCTGCACCAACACAAGTGCGAAAAGTCGTTTTTCAACACTAACACAAGTGTGAAAAGTGGTTTTTCAACACTAACACATGTGCGAAAAGTGTTTTTTCCACACTAATACAAGTGCAAAAGTGGTTTCCTGCACCAACACAAGTGCGAAAAGTGGTTTTTCAACACTATCACAAGTGCAAAAAGTGTTTTTTCCACACTAATACAAGTGCAAAAGTGGTTTCCTGCACCAACACAAGTGCGAAAAGTGGTTTTTCAACACTAACACAAGTGCGAAAAGTGGTTTTTCCACACTAATACAAGTGCAAAAGTGGTTTCCTGCACCAACACAAGTGCGAAAAGTGGTTTTTCAACACTAACACAAGTGCGAAAAGTGGTTTTTCAACACTATCACAAGTGCAAAAAGTGTTTTTTCCACACTAATACAAGTGCAAAAGTGGTTTCCTGCACCAACACAAGTGCGAAAAGTGGTTTTTCAACACTAACACAAGTGTGAAAAGTGGTTTTTCAACACTAACACAAGTGCGAAAAGTGTTTTTCCACACTAATACAAGTGCAAAAGTGGTTTCCTGCACCAACACAAGTGCGAAAAGTGGTTTTTCAACAGTAACACAAGTGCGAAAAGTGGTTTTTCCACACTAATACAATGGCAAAAGTGGTTGCCTGCACCAACACAAGTGCGAAAAGTGGTTTTTCAACACTAACCAAAGTGCGAAAAGTGTTTTTTCCACACTAATACAAGTGCAAAAGTGGTTTCCTGCACCAACACAAGTGCGAAAAGTGGTTTTTCAACACTAACACAAGTGCGAAATGTGGTTTTTCAACACCATCACAAGTGCAAAAAGTGTTTTTTCCACACTAATACAAGTGCAAAAGTGGTTTCCTGCACCAACACAAGTGCTAAAAGTGGTTTTTCAACAGTAACACAAGTGCAAAAAGTGGTTTTTCCACACTAATACAATGGCAAAAGTGGTTGCCTGCACCAACACAAGTGCGAAAAGTGGTTTTTCAACACTAACCAAAGTGCGAAAAGTGTTTTTTCCACACTAATACAAGTGCAAAAGTGGTTTCCTGCACCAACACAAGTGCGAAAAGTGGTTTTTCAACACTAACACAAGTGTGAAAAGTGGTTTTTCAACACTAACACAAGTGCGAAAAGTGTTTTTCCACACTAATACAAGTGCAAAAGTGGTTTCCTGCACCAACACAAGTGCGAAAAGTGGTTTTTCAACAGTAACACAAGTGCGAAAAGTGGTTTTTCCACACTAATACAATGGCAAAAGTGGTTGCCTGCACCAACACAAGTGCGAAAAGTGGTTTTTCAACACTAACCAAAGTGCGAAAAGTGTTTTTTCCACACTAATACAAGTGCAAAAGTGGTTTCCTGCACCAACACAAGTGCTAAAAGTGGTTTTTCAACAGTAACACAAGTGCAAAAAGTGGTTTTTCCACACTAATACAATGGCAAAAGTGGTTGCCTGCACCAACACAAGTGCGAAAAGTGGTTTTTCAACACTAACACAAGTGCAAAAAGTGGTTTTTCAACACTAACACAAGTGTGAAAAGTGGTTTTTCCACACTAATACAAGTGCAAAAGTGGTTTCCTGCACCAACACAAGTGCAAAAAGTGGTTTTTCAACACTAACACAAGTGCGAAAAGTGGTTTTTCAACACTAACACAAGTGTGAAAAGTGGTTTTTCCACACTAATACAAGTGCAAAAGTGGTTTCCTGCACCAACACAAGTGCAAAAAGTGGTTTTTCCACACTAATACAAGTGCAAAAGTGGTTTCTTGCACCAACACAAGTGCTAAAAGTGGTTTTTCAACACTAACACAAGTGCGAAAAGTGGTTTTAAACACTAACATAAGTGTGAAAAGTGGTTTTTCCACACTAATACAAGTGCAAAAGTGGTTTCCTGCACCAACACAAGTGCAAAAAGTGGTTTTTCAACACTAACACAAGTGCGAAAAGTGGTTTTTCAACACTAACACAAGTGCGAAAAGTGGTTTTTCAACGTTAACACAAGTGCGAAAAGTGTTTTTTCCACACTAATACAAGTGCAAAAGTGGTTTCCTGCACCACCACAAGTGCGAAAAGTGGTTTTTCAACACTATCACAAGTGCAAAAAGTGTTTTTTCCACACTAATACAAGTGCAAAAGTGGTTTTCTGCACCAACACAAGTGCGAAAAGTGGTTTTTCAACACTAACACAAGTGCGAAAAGTGGTTTTTCAACACTAACACAAGTGCGAAAAGTGGTTTTTCAACACTATCACAAGTGCAAAAAGTGTTTTTTCCACACTAATACAAGTGCAAAACTGGTTTCCTGCACCAACACAAGTGCGAAAAGTGGTTTTTCAACACTAACACAAGTGCGAAAAGTGGTTTTTCAACACTAACACAAGTGTGAAAAGTGGTTTTTCAACACTAACACAAGTGCAAAAAGTGTTTTTTCCACACTAATACAAGTGCAAAAGTGGTTTCCTGCACCAACACAAGTGCGAAAAGTGGTTTTTCAACACTATCACAAGTGCAAAAAGTGTTTTTTCCACACTAATACAAGTGCAAAAGTGGTTTCCTGCACCAACACAAGTGTGAAAAGTGGTTTTTCAACACTAACACAAGTGCGAAAAGTGGTTTTTCAACACTAACACAAGTGTGAAAAGTGGTTTTTCAACACTAACACAAGTGCGAAAAGTGTTTTTTCAACACTAACACAAGTGTGAAAAGTGGTTTTTCAACACGAACACAAGTGCGAAAAGTGTTTTTTCCACACTAATACAAGTGCAAAAGTGGTTTCCTGCACCAACACAAGTGCGAAAAGTGGTTTTTCAACACTATCACAAGTGCAAAAAGTGTTTTTTCCACACTAATACAAGTGCAAAAGTGGTTTCCTGCACCAACACAAGTGCGAAAAGTGGTTTTTCAACACTAACACAAGTGCGAAAAGTGGTTTCCTGCACCAACACAAGTGCGAAAAGTGGTTTTTCAACACTAACACAAGTGCGAAAAGTGGTTTTTCCACACTAATACAAGTGCAAAAGTGGTTTCCTGCACCAACACAAGTGCTAAAAGTGGTTTTTCAACACTAACACAAGTGCGAAAAGTGGTTTTTCAACACTATCACAAGTGCAAAAAGTTGTTTTTCCACACTAATACAAGTGCAAAAGTGATTTCCTGCACCAACACAAGGGCGAAAAGTGGTTTTTCAACACTAACACAAGTGCAAAAAGTGGTTTTACAACACTATCACAAGTGCAAAAAGTGGTTTTTCCACACTAATACAAGTGCAAAAGTGGTTTCCTGCACCAACACAAGTGCAAAAAGTGGTTTTTCAACACTAACACAAGTGCGAAAAGTGGTTTTCCCACACTAATACAAGTGCAAAAGTGGTTTCCTGCACCAACACAAGTGCGAAAAGTGGTTTTTCAACACTAACACAAGTGCGAAAAGTGGTTTTTCCACACTAATACAAGTGCAAAAATAGTTTCCTGCACCAACACAAGCGCGAAAAGTGGTTTTTCAACACTAACACAAGTGCGAAAAGTGGTTTCCTACACCAACACAAGTGGGAAAAGTGGATTTTCAACACTAACACAAGTGCGAAAAGTGGTTTTTCAACACTAACACAAGTGCGAAAAGTGGTTTCCTTCACTAACACAAGTGGGAAAAGTGGTTTTTCAACACTAACACAAGTGCGAAAAGTGGTTTTCCCACACTAATACAAGTGCAAAAGTGGTTTCCTGCACCAACACACGTGCGAAAAGTGGTTTTTCAACATTAACACAAGTGCGAAAAGTGTTTTTGCAACACTATCACAAGTGCAAAAAGTGTTTTTTCCACACTAATACAAGTGCAAAAGTGGTTTCCTGCACCAACACAAGTGCGAAAAGTGGTTTTTCAACACTAACACAAGTGCGAAAAGTGGTTTTTCCACACTAATACAATGGCAAAAGTGGTTTCCTGCACCAACACAAGTGCGAAAAGTGGTTTTTCAACACTAACCAAAGTGCGAAAAGTGGTTTTTCCACACTAATACAAATGCAAAAGTGGTTTCCTGCACCAACACAAGTGTGAAAAGTGGTTTTTCAACACTATCACAAGTGCAAAAAGTGTTTTTTCCACACTAATACAAGTGCAAAAGTGGTTTCCTACACCAACACAAGTGCGAAAAGTGGTTTTTCAACACTAACACAAGTGCTAAAAGTGGTTTTTCAACACTAACACAAGTGCAAAAAGTGGTTTTTCAACACTATCACAAGTGCAAAAAGTGTTTTTTCCACACTAATACAAGTGCAAAAGTGGTTTCTTGCACCAACACAAGTGCTAAAAGTGGTTTTTCAACACTAACACAAGTGCGAAATGTGGTTTTTCAACACTATCACAAGTGCAAAAAGTGTTTTTTCCACACTAATACAAGTGCAAAAGTGGTTTCCTGCACCAACACAAGTGTGAAAAGTGGTTTTTCAACACTAACACAAGTGCGAAAAGTGGTTTTTCAACACTAACACACAAGTGCGAAAAGTGGTTTTTCAACACTAACACAAGTGCAAAAAGTGGTTTTTCCACACTAATACAAGTGCAAAAGTGGTTTCCTGCACCAACACAAGTGCGAAAAGTGGTTTTTCAACACTAACACAAGTGCGAAATGTGGTTTTTCAACACTATCACAAGTGCAAAAAGTGTTTTTTCCACACTAATACAAGTGCAAAAGTGGTTTCCTGCACCAACACAAGTGCGAAAAGTGGTTTTTCCACACTAATACATGTGCAAAAGTGGTTTCCTGCACCAACACAAGTGCAAAAAGTGGTTTTTCAACACTAACACAAGTGCGAAAAGGGGTTTTTCAACACTAACACAAGTGCGAAAAGTGGTTTTTCAACACTAACACAAGTGCAAAAAGTGGTTTTTCCACACTAATACAAGTGCAAAAGTGGTTTCCTGCACCAACACAAGTGCGAAAAGTGGTTTTTCAACACTAACACAAGTGCGAAAAGTGGTTTTTCAACACTATCACAAGTGCAAAAAGTGTTTTTTCCACACTAATACAAGTGCAAAAGTGGTTTCTTGCACCAACACAATTGCGAAAAGTGGTCTTTCAACACTAACACAAGTGCGAAAAGTGGTTTTTCAACACTAACACAAGTGCGAAAAGTGGTTTCCTGCACCAACACAAGTGCGAAAAGTGGTTTTTCAACACTAACACAAGTGCGAAAAGTGGTTTTTCCACACTAATACAAGTGCAAAAGTGGTTTCCTGCACCAACACAAGTGCTAAAAGTGGTTTTTCAACACTAACACAAGTGCGAAAAGTGGTTTTTCAACACTATCACAAGTGCAAAAAGTTGTTTTTCCACACTAATACAAGTGCAAAAGTGATTTCCTGCACCAACACAAGGGCGAAAAGTGGTTTTTCAACACTAACACAAGTGCAAAAAGTGGTTTTACAACACTATCACAAGTGCAAAAAGTGGTTTTTCCACACTAATACAAGTGCAAAAGTGGTTTCCTGCACCAACACAAGTGCAAAAAGTGGTTTTTCAACACTAACACAAGTGCGAAAAGTGGTTTTCCCACACTAATACAAGTGCAAAAGTGGTTTCCTGCACCAACACAAGTGCGAATAGTGGTTTTTCAACGCTAACAGAAGTGCGAAAAGTGGTTTTTCAACACTATCACAAGTGCGAAAAGTGGTTTTTCCACACTAATACAAGTGCAAAAGTGGTTTCCTGCACCAACACAAGTGCGAAAAGTGGTTTTTCAACACTAACACAAGTGTGAAAAGTGGTTTTTCAACACTAACACAAGTGCGAAAAGTGGTTTTTCAACACTAACACAAGTGCGAAAAGTGGTTTTTCCACACTAATACAAGTGCAAAAATAGTTTCCTGCACCAACACAAGCGCGAAAAGTGGTTTTTCAACACTAACACAAGTGCGAAAAGTGGTTTCCTACACCAACACAAGTGGGAAAAGTGGATTTTCAACACTAACACAAGTGCGAAAAGTGGTTTTTCAACACTAACACAAGTGCGAAAAGTGGTTTCCTTCACTAACACAAGTGGGAAAAGTGGTTTTTCAACACTAAGACAAGTGCGAAAAGTGGTTTTCCCACACTAATACAAGTGCAAAAGTGGTTTCCTGCACCAACACAAGTGCGAAAAGTGGTTTTTCAACATTAACACAAGTGCGAAAAGTGTTTTTTCAACACTATCACAAGTGCAAAAAGTGTTTTTTCCACACTAATACAAGTGCAAAAGTGGTTTCCTGCACCAACACAAGTGCGAAAAGTGGTTTTTCAACATTAACACAAGTGCGAAAAGTGGTTTTTCCACACTAATACAATGGCAAAAGTGGTTTCCTGCACCAACACAAGTGCGAAAAGTGGTTTTTCAACACTAACCAAAGTGCGAAAAGTGGTTTTTCCACACTAATACAAATGCAAAAGTGGTTTCCTGCACCAACACAAGTGTGAAAAGTGGTTTTTCAACACTATCACAAGTGCAAAAAGTGTTTTTTCCACACTAATACAAGTGCAAAAGTGGTTTCCTACACCAACACAAGTGCGAAAAGTGGTTTTTCAACACTAACACAAGTGCTAAAAGTGGTTTTTCAACACTAACACAAGTGCAAAAAGTGGTTTTTCAACACTATCACAAGTGCAAAAAGTGTTTTTTCCACACTAATACAAGTGCAAAAGTGGTTTCTTGCACCAACACAAGTGCTAAAAGTGGTTTTTCAACACTAACACAAGTGCGAAATGTGGTTTTTCAACACTATCACAAGTGCAAAAAGTGTTTTTTCCACACTAATACAAGTGCAAAAGTGGTTTCCTGCACCAACACAAGTGTGAAAAGTGGTTTTTCAACACTAACACAAGTGCGAAAAGTGGTTTTTCAACACTAACACAAGTGCGAAAAGTGGTTTTTCAACACTAACACAAGTGCAAAAAGTGGTTTTTCCACACTAATACAAGTGCAAAAGTGGTTTCCTGCACCAACACAAGTGCGAAAAGTGGTTTTTCAACACTAACACAACTGCGAAAAGTGGTTTTTCAACACTATCACAAGTGCGAAAAGTGGTTTCCTGCACCAACACAAGTGCGAAAAGTGGTTTTTCAACACTAACACAAGTGCGAAAAGTGGTTTTTCCACACTAATACAAGTGCAAAAGTGGTTTCCTGCACCAACACAAGTGCGAAAAGTGGTTTTTCAACACTAACAGAAGTGCGAAAAGTGGTTTTTCAACACTATCACAAGTGCGAAAAGTGGTTTTTCCACACTAATACAAGTGCAAAAGTGGTTTCCTGCACCAACACAAGTGCGAAAAGTGGTTTTTCAACACTAACACAAGTGTGAAAAGTGGTTTTTCAACACTAACACAAGTGCGAAAAGTGGTTTTTCAAACACTAACACAAGTGCGAAAAGTGGTTTTTCCACACAAATACAAGTGCAAAAGTGGTTTCCTGCACCAACACAAGTGCGAAAAGTGGTTTTCAACACTAACACAAGTGTGAAAAGTGGTTTTTCAACACTAACACAAGTGCGAAAAGTGGTTTTTCAACACTATCACAAGTGCGAAAAGGGGTTTTTCAACACTAACACAAGTGCGAAAAGTGGTTTTTCAACACTAACACAAGTGCAAAAAGTGGTTTTTCCACACTAATACAAGTGCAAAAGTGGTTTCCTGCACCAACACAAGTGCGAAAAGTGGTTTTTCAACACTAACACAAGTGCGAAAAGTGGTTTTTCAACACTATCACAAGTGCAAAAAGTGTTTTTTCCACACTAATACAAGTGCAAAAGTGGTTTCCTGCACCAACACAATTGCAAAAAGTGGTCTTTCAACACTAACACAAGTGCGAAAAGTGGTTTTTCAACACTAACACAAGTGCGAAAAGTGGTTTCCTGCACCAACACAAGTGCGAAAAGTGGTTTTTCAACACTAACACAAGTGCGAAAAGTGGTTTTTCCACACTAATACAAGTGCAAAAGTGGTTTCCTGCACCAACACAAGTGCTAAAAGTGGTTTTTCAACACTAACACAAGTGCGAAAAGTGGTTTTTCAACACTATCACAAGTGCAAAAAGTTGTTTTTCCACACTAATACAAGTGCAAAAGTGATTTCCTGCACCAACACAAGGGCGAAAAGTGGTTTTTCAACACTAACACAAGTGCAAAAAGTGGTTTTACAACACTATCACAAGTGCAAAAAGTGGTTTTTCCACACTAATACAAGTGCAAAAGTGGTTTCCTGCACCAACACAAGTGCAAAAAGTGGTTTTTCAACACTAACACAAGTGCGAAAAGTGGTTTTCCCACACTAATACAAGTGCAAAAGTGGTTTCCTGCACCAACACAAGTGCGAATAGTGGTTTTTCAACGCTAACAGAAGTGCGAAAAGTGGTTTTTCAACACTATCACAAGTGCGAAAAGTGGTTTTTCCACACTAATACAAGTGCAAAAGTGGTTTCCTGCACCAACACAAGTGCGAAAAGTGGTTTTTCAACACTAACACAAGTGTGAAAAGTGGTTTTTCAACACTAACACAAGTGCGAAAAGTGGTTTTTCAACACTAACACAAGTGCGAAAAGTGGTTTTTCCACACTAATACAAGTGCAAAAATAGTTTCCTGCACCAACACAAGCGCGAAAAGTGGTTTTTCAACACTAACACAAGTGCGAAAAGTGGTTTCCTACACCAACACAAGTGGGAAAAGTGGATTTTCAACACTAACACAAGTGCGAAAAGTGGTTTTTCAACACTAACACAAGTGCGAAAAGTGGTTTCCTTCACTAACACAAGTGGGAAAAGTGGTTTTTCAACACTAACACAAGTGCGAAAAGTGGTTTTCCCACACTAATACAAGTGCAAAAGTGGTTTCCTGCACCAACACAAGTGCGAAAAGTGGTTTTTCAACATTAACACAAGTGCGAAAAGTGTTTTTTCAACACTATCACAAGTGCAAAAAGTGTTTTTTCCACACTAATACAAGTGCAAAAGTGGTTTCCTGCACCAACACAAGTGCGAAAAGTGGTTTTTCAACACTAACACAAGTGCGAAAAGTGGTTTTTCCACACTAATACAATGGCAAAAGTGGTTTCCTGCACCAACACAAGTGCGAAAAGTGGTTTTTCAACACTAACCAAAGTGCGAAAAGTGGTTTTTCCACACTAATACAAATGCAAAAGTGGTTTCCTGCACCAACACAAGTGTGAAAAGTGGTTTTTCAACACTATCACAAGTGCAAAAAGTGTTTTTTCCACACTAATACAAGTGCAAAAGTGGTTTCCTACACCAACACAAGTGCGAAAAGTGGTTTTTCAACACTAACACAAGTGCTAAAAGTGGTTTTTCAACACTAACACAAGTGCAAAAAGTGGTTTTTCAACACTATCACAAGTGCAAAAAGTGTTTTTTCCACACTAATACAAGTGCAAAAGTGGTTTCTTGCACCAACACAAGTGCTAAAAGTGGTTTTTCAACACTAACACAAGTGCGAAATGTGGTTTTTCAACACTATCACAAGTGCAAAAAGTGTTTTTTCCACACTAATACAAGTGCAAAAGTGGTTTCCTGCACCAACACAAGTGTGGAAAGTGGTTTTTCAACACTAACACAAGTGCGAAAAGTGGTTTTTCAACACTAACACAAGTGCGAAAAGTGGTTTTTCAACACTAACACAAGTGCGAAAAGTGGTTTTTCCACACTAATACAAGTGCAAAAGTGGTTTCCTGCACCAACACAAGTGCGAAAAGTGGTTTTTCAACACTAACAGAAGTGCGAAAAGTGGTTTTTCAACACTATCACAAGTGCGAAAAGTGGTTTTTCCACACTAATACAAGTGCAAAAGTGGTTTCCTGCACCAACACAAGTGCGAAAAGTGGTTTTTCAACACTAACACAAGTGTGAAAAGTGGTTTTTCAACACTAACACAAGTGCGAAAAGTGGTTTTTCAACACTAACACAAGTGCGAAAAGTGGTTTTTCCACACTAATACAAGTGCAAAAGTGGTTTCCTGCACCAACACAAGTGCGAAAAGTGGTTTTTCAACACTAACACAAGTGTGAAAAGTGGTTTTTCAACACTAACACAAGTGCGAAAAGTGGTTTTTCAACACTATCACAAGTGCGAAAAGGGGTTTTTCAACACTAACACAAGTGCGAAAAGTGGTTTTTCAACACTAACACAAGTGCAAAAAGTGGTTTTTCCACACTAATACAAGTGCAAAAGTGGTTTCCTGCACCAACACAAGTGCGAAAAGTGGTTTTTCAACACTAACACAAGTGCGAAAAGTGGTTTTTCAACACTATCACAAGTGCAAAAAGTGTTTTTTCCACACTAATACAAGTGCAAAAGTGGTTTCCTGCACCAACACAATTGCGAAAAGTGGTCTTTCAACACTAACACAAGTGCGAAAAGTGGTTTTTCAACACTAACACAAGTGCGAAAAGTGGTTTCCTGCACCAACACAAGTGCGAAAAGTGGTTTTTCAACACTAACACAAGTGCGAAAAGTGGTTTTTCCACACTAATACAAGTGCAAAAGTGGTTTCCTGCACCAACACAAGTGCTAAAAGTGGTTTTTCAACACTAACACAAGTGCGAAAAGTGGTTTTTCAACACTATCACAAGTGCAAAAAGTTGTTTTTCCACACTAATACAAGTGCAAAAGTGATTTCCTGCACCAACACAACGGCGAAAAGTGGTTTTTCAACACTAACACAAGTGCAAAAAGTGGTTTTACAACACTATCACAAGTGCAAAAAGTGGTTTTTCCACACTAATACAAGTGCAAAAGTGGTTTCCTGCACCAACACAAGTGCAAAAAGTGGTTTTTCAACACTAACACAAGTGCGAAAAGTGGTTTTCCCACACTAATACAAGTGCAAAAGTGGTTTCCTGCACCAACACAAGTGCGAATAGTGGTTTTTCAACGCTAACAGAAGTGCGAAAAGTGGTTTTTCAACACTATCACAAGTGCGAAAAGTGGTTTTTCCACACTAATACAAGTGCAAAAGTGGTTTCCTGCACCAACACAAGTGCGAAAAGTGGTTTTTCAACACTAACACAAGTGTGAAAAGTGGTTTTTCAACACTAACACAAGTGCGAAAAGTGGTTTTTCAACACTAACACAAGTGCGAAAAGTGGTTTTTCCACACTAATACAAGTGCAAAAATAGTTTCCTGCACCAACACAAGCGCGAAAAGTGGTTTTTCAACACTAACACAAGTGCGAAAAGTGGTTTCCTACACCAACACAAGTGGGAAAAGTGGATTTTCAACACTAACACAAGTGCGAAAAGTGGTTTTTCAACACTAACACAAGTGCGAAAAGTGGTTTCCTTCACTAACACAAGTGGGAAAAGTGGTTTTTCAACACTAACACAAGTGCGAAAAGTGGTTTTCCCACACTAATACAAGTGCAAAAGTGGTTTCCTGCACCAACACAAGTGCGAAAAGTGGTTTTTCAACATTAACACAAGTGCGAAAAGTGTTTTTTCAACACTATCACAAGTGCAAAAAGTGTTTTTTCCACACTAATACAAGTGCAAAAGTGGTTTCCTGCACCAACACAAGTGCGAAAAGTGGTTTTTCAACACTAACACAAGTGCGAAAAGTGGTTTTTCCAAACTAATACAATGGCAAAAGTGGTTTCCTGCACCAACACAAGTGCGAAAAGTGGTTTTTCAACACTAACCAAAGTGCGAAAAGTGGTTTTTCCACACTAATACAAATGCAAAAGTGGTTTCCTGCACCAACACAAGTGTGAAAAGTGGTTTTTCAACACTATCACAAGTGCAAAAAGTGTTTTTTCCACACTAATACAAGTGCAAAAGTGGTTTCCTACACCAACACAAGTGCGAAAAGTGGTTTTTCAACACTAACACAAGTGCTAAAAGTGGTTTTTCAACACTAACACAAGTGCAAAAAGTGGTTTTTCAACACTATCACAAGTGCAAAAAGTGTTTTTTCCACACTAATACAAGTGCAAAAGTGGTTTCTTGCACCAACACAAGTGCTAAAAGTGGTTTTTCAACACTAACACAAGTGCGAAATGTGGTTTTTCAACACTATCACAAGTGCAAAAAGTGTTTTTTCCACACTAATACAAGTGCAAAAGTGGTTTCCTGCACCAACACAAGTGTGAAAAGTGGTTTTTCAACACTAACACAAGTGCGAAAAGTGGTTTTTCAACACTAACACAAGTGCGAAAAGTGGTTTTTCAACACTAACACAAGTGCAAAAAGTGGTTTTTCCACACTAATACAAGTGCAAAAGTGGTTTCCTGCACCAACACAAGTGCGAAAAGTGGTTTTTCAACACTAACACAAGTGCGAAAAGTGGTTTTTCAACACTATCACAAGTGCGAAAAGTGGTTTCCTGCACCAACACAAGTGCGAAAAGTGGTTTTTCAACACTAACACAAGTGCGAAAAGTGGTTTTTCCACACTAATACAAGTGCAAAAGTGGTTTCCTGCACCAACACAAGTGCGAAAAGTGGTTTTTCAACACTAACAGAAGTGCGAAAAGTGGTTTTTCAACACTATCACAAGTGCGAAAAGTGGTTTTTCCACACTAATACAAGTGCAAAAGTGGTTTCCTGCACCAACACAAGTGCGAAAAGTGGTTTTTCAACACTAACACAAGTGTGAAAAGTGGTTTTTCAACACTAACACAAGTGCGAAAAGTGGTTTTTCAACACTAACACAAGTGCGAAAAGTGGTTTTTCCACACTAATACAAGTGCAAAAGTGGTTTCCTGCACCAACACAAGTGCGAAAAGTGGTTTTTCAACACTAACACAAGTGTGAAAAGTGGTTTTTCAACACTAACACAAGTGCGAAAAGTGGTTTTTCAACAATAACACAAGTGCGAAAAGTGGTTTTTCCACACTAATACAAGTGCAAAAGTGGTTTCCTGCACCAACACAAGCGCGAAAAGTGGTTTTTCAACACTAACACAAGTGCGAAAAGTGGTTTCCTACACCAACACAAGTGGGAAAAGTGGATTTTCAACACTAACACAAGTGCGAAAAGTGGTTTTTCAACACTAACACAAGTGCAAAAAGTGGTTTCCTTCACTAACACAAGTGGGAAAAGTGGTTTTTCAACACTAACACAAGTGCGAAAAGTGGTTTTTCCACACTAATACAAGTGCAAAAGTGGTTTCCTGCACCAACACAAGTGCGAAAAGTGGTTTTTCAACACTAACACAAGTGCGAAAAGTGGTTTTTCCACACTAATACATGTGCAAAAGTGGTTTCCTGCACCAACACAAGTACAAAAAGTGGTTTTTCAACACTAACACAAGTGCGAAAAGGGGTTTTTCAACACTATCATAAGTGCAAAAAGTGTTTTTCCACACTAATACAAGTGCAAAAGTGGTTTCCTGCACCAACACAAGTACGAAAAGTGGTTTTTCAACACTAACACAAGTGCGAAAAGTGGTTTTTCAACACTAACACAAGTGCGAAAGTGGTTTCCTGCACCAACACAAGTGCGAAAAGTGGTTTTTCAACACTAACACAAGTGCGAAAAGTGGTTTTTCAACACTATCACAAGTGCAAAAAGTGTTTTTTCCACACTAATACAAGTGCAAAAGTGGTTTCCTGCACCAACACAACTGCGAAAAGTGTTTTTCCACACTAATACAAGTGCAAAAGTGGTTTCCTGCACCAACACAAGTGCGAAAAGTGGTTTTTCAACACTAACACAAGTGCGAAAAGTGGTTTTTCCACACTAATACATGTGCAAAAGTGGTTTCCTGCACCAACACAAGTGCAAAAAGTGGTTTTTCAACACTAACACAAGTGCGAAAAGGGGTTTTTCAACACTAACACAGGTGCGAAAAGTGGTTTTTCAACACTAACACAAATGCAAAAGTGGTTTCCTGCACCAACACAAGTGCGAAAAGTGGTTTTTCAACACTAACACAAGTGCGAAAAGTGGTTTTTCAACACTATCACAAGTGCAAAAAGTGTTTTTTCCACACTAATACAAGTGCAAAAGTGGTTTCCTGCACCAACACAATTGCGAAAAGTGGTCTTTCAACACTAACACAAGTGCGAAAAGTGGTTTTTCAACACTAACACAAGTGCGAAAAGTGGTTTCCTGCACCAACACAAGTGCGAAAAGTGGTTTTTCAACACTAACACAAGTGTGAAAAGTGGTTTTTCCACACTAATACAAGTGCAAAAGTGGTTTCCTGCACCAACACAAGTGCGAAAAGTGGTTTTTCAACACTAACAGAAGTGCGAAAAGTGGTTTTTTCAACACTATCACAAGTGCGAAAAGTGGTTTTTCCACACTAATACAAGTGCAAAAGTGGTTTCCTGCACCAACACAAGTGCGAAAAGTGGTTTTTCAACACTATCACAAGTGCGAAAAGGGGTTTTTCAACACTAACACAAGTGCGAAAAAGTGGTTTTTCAACACTAACACAAGTGCAAAAAGTGGTTTTTCCACACTAATACAAGTACAAAAGTGGTTTCCTGCACCAACACAAGTGCGAAAAGTGGTTTTTCAACACTAACACAAGTGCGAAAAGTGGTTTTTCAACACTATCACAAGTGCAAAAAGTGTTTTTTCCACACTAATACAAGTGCAAAAGTGGTTTCCTGCACCAACACAATTGCGAAAAGTGGTCTTTCAACACTAACACAAGTGCGAAAAGTGGTTTTTCAACACTAACACAAGTGCGAAAAGTGGTTTCCTGCACCAACACAAGTGCGAAAAGTGGTTTTTCAACACTAACACAAGTGCGAAAAGTGGTTTTTCCACACTAATACAAGTGCAAAAGTGGTTTCCTGCACCAACACAAGTGCTAAAAGTGGTTTTTCAACACTAACACAAGTGCGAAAAGTGGTTTTTCAACACTATCACAAGTGCAAAAAGTTGTTTTTCCACACTAATACAAGTGCAAAAGTGATTTCCTGCACCAACACAACGGCGAAAAGTGGTTTTTCAACACTAACACAAGTGCAAAAAGTGGTTTTACAACACTATCACAAGTGCAAAAAGTGGTTTTTCCACACTAATACAAGTGCAAAAGTGGTTTCCTGCACCAACACAAGTGCAAAAAGTGGTTTTTCAACACTAACACAAGTGCGAAAAGTGGTTCCCACACTAATACAAGTGCAAAAGTGGTTTCCTGCACCAACACAAGTGCGAATAGTGGTTTTTCAACGCTAACAGAAGTGCGAAAAGTGGTTTTTCAACACTATCACAAGTGCGAAAAGTGGTTTTTCCACACTAATACAAGTGCAAAAGTGGTTTCCTGCACCAACACAAGTGCGAAAAGTGGTTTTTCAACACTAACACAAGTGTGAAAAGTGGTTTTTCAACACTAACACAAGTGCGAAAAGTGGTTTTTCAACACTAACACAAGTGCGAAAAGTGGTTTTTCCACACTAATACAAGTGCAAAAATAGTTTCCTGCACCAACACAAGCGCGAAAAGTGGTTTTTCAACACTAACACAAGTGCGAAAAGTGGTTTCCTACACCAACACAAGTGGAAAAGTGGATTTTCAACACTAACACAAGTGCGAAAAGTGGTTTTTCAACACTAACACAAGTGCGAAAAGTGGTTTCCTTCACTAACACAAGTGGGAAAAGTGGTTTTTCAACACTAACACAAGTGCGAAAAGTGGTTTTCCCACACTAATACAAGTGCAAAAGTGGTTTCCTGCACCAACACAAGTGCGAAAAGTGGTTTTTCAACATTAACACAAGTGCGAAAAGTGTTTTTTCAACACTATCACAAGTGCAAAAAGTGTTTTTTCCACACTAATACAAGTGCAAAAGTGGTTTCCTGCACCAACACAAGTGCGAAAAGTGGTTTTTCAACACTAACACAAGTGCGAAAAGTGGTTTTTCCAAACTAATACAATGGCAAAAGTGGTTTCCTGCACCAACACAAGTGCGAAAAGTGGTTTTTCAACACTAACCAAAGTGCGAAAAGTGGTTTTTCCACACTAATACAAATGCAAAAGTGGTTTCCTGCACCAACACAAGTGTGAAAAGTGGTTTTTCAACACTATCACAAGTGCAAAAAGTGTTTTTTCCACACTAATACAAGTGCAAAAGTGGTTTCCTACACCAACACAAGTGCGAAAAGTGGTTTTTCAACACTAACACAAGTGCTAAAAGTGGTTTTTCAACACTAACACAAGTGCAAAAAGTGGTTTTTCAACACTATCACAAGTGCAAAAAGTGTTTTTTCCACACTAATACAAGTGCAAAAGTGGTTTCTTGCACCAACACAAGTGCTAAAAGTGGTTTTTCAACACTAACACAAGTGCGAAATGTGGTTTTTCAACACTATCACAAGTGCAAAAAGTGTTTTTTCCACACTAATACAAGTGCAAAAGTGGTTTCCTGCACCAACACAAGTGTGAAAAGTGGTTTTTCAACACTAACACAAGTGCGAAAAGTGGTTTTTCAACACTAACACAAGTGCGAAAAGTGGTTTTTCAACACTAACACAAGTGCAAAAAGTGGTTTTTCCACACTAATACAAGTGCAAAAGTGGTTTCCTGCACCAACACAAGTGCGAAAAGTGGTTTTTCAACACTAACACAAGTGCGAAAAGTGGTTTTTCAACACTATCACAAGTGCGAAAAGTGGTTTCCTGCACCAACACAAGTGCGAAAAGTGGTTTTTCAACACTAACACAAGTGCGAAAAGTGGTTTTTCCACACTAATACAAGTGCAAAAGTGGTTTCCTGCACCAACACAAGTGCGAAAAGTGGTTTTTCAACACTAACAGAAGTGCGAAAAGTGGTTTTTCAACACTATCACAAGTGCGAAAAGTGGTTTTTCCACACTAATACAAGTGCAAAAGTGGTTTCCTGCACCAACACAAGTGCGAAAAGTGGTTTTTCAACACTAACACAAGTGTGAAAAGTGGTTTTTCAACACTAACACAAGTGCGAAAAGTGGTTTTTCAACACTAACACAAGTGCGAAAAGTGGTTTTTCCACACTAATACAAGTGCAAAAGTGGTTTCCTGCACCAACACAAGTGCGAAAAGTGGTTTTTCAACACTAACACAAGTGTGAAAAGTGGTTTTTCAACACTAACACAAGTGCGAAAAGTGGTTTTTCAACAATAACACAAGTGCGAAAAGTGGTTTTTCCACACTAATACAAGTGCAAAAGTGGTTTCCTGCACCAACACAAGCGCGAAAAGTGGTTTTTCAACACTAACACAAGTGCGAAAAGTGGTTTCCTACACCAACACAAGTGGGAAAAGTGGATTTTCAACACTAACACAAGTGCGAAAAGTGGTTTTTCAACACTAACACAAGTGCAAAAAGTGGTTTCCTTCACTAACACAAGTGGGAAAAGTGGTTTTTCAACACTAACACAAGTGCGAAAAGTGGTTTTTCCACACTAATACAAGTGCAAAAGTGGTTTCCTGCACCAACACAAGTGCGAAAAGTGGTTTTTCAACACTAACACAAGTGCGAAAAGTGGTTTTTCCACACTAATACATGTGCAAAAGTGGTTTCCTGCACCAACACAAGTACAAAAAGTGGTTTTTCAACACTAACACAAGTGCGAAAAGGGGTTTTTCAACACTATCATAAGTGCAAAAAGTGTTTTTCCACACTAATACAAGTGCAAAAGTGGTTTCCTGCACCAACACAAGTACGAAAAGTGGTTTTTCAACACTAACACAAGTGCGAAAAGTGGTTTTTCAACACTAACACAAGTGCGAAAGTGGTTTCCTGCACCAACACAAGTGCGAAAAGTGGTTTTTCAACACTAACACAAGTGCGAAAAGTGGTTTTTCAACACTATCACAAGTGCAAAAAGTGTTTTTTCCACACTAATACAAGTGCAAAAGTGGTTTCCTGCACCAACACAACTGCGAAAAGTGTTTTTCCACACTAATACAAGTGCAAAAGTGGTTTCCTGCACCAACACAAGTGCGAAAAGTGGTTTTTCAACACTAACACAAGTGCGAAAAGTGGTTTTTCCACACTAATACATGTGCAAAAGTGGTTTCCTGCACCAACACAAGTGCAAAAAGTGGTTTTTCAACACTAACACAAGTGCGAAAAGGGGTTTTTCAACACTAACACAGGTGCGAAAAGTGGTTTTTCAACACTAACACAAATGCAAAAGTGGTTTCCTGCACCAACACAAGTGCGAAAAGTGGTTTTTCAACACTAACACAAGTGCGAAAAGTGGTTTTTCAACACTATCACAAGTGCAAAAAGTGTTTTTTCCACACTAATACAAGTGCAAAAGTGGTTTCCTGCACCAACACAATTGCGAAAAGTGGTCTTTCAACACTAACACAAGTGCGAAAAGTGGTTTTTCAACACTAACACAAGTGCGAAAAGTGGTTTCCTGCACCAACACAAGTGCGAAAAGTGGTTTTTCAACACTAACACAAGTGTGAAAAGTGGTTTTTCCACACTAATACAAGTGCAAAAGTGGTTTCCTGCACCAACACAAGTGCGAAAAGTGGTTTTTCAACACTAACAGAAGTGCGAAAAGTGGTTTTTCAACACTATCACAAGTGCGAAAAGTGGTTTTTCCACACTAATACAAGTGCAAAAGTGGTTTCCTGCACCAACACAAGTGCGAAAAGTGGTTTTTCAACACTAACAAGTGTGAAAAGTGGTTTTTCAACTCTAACACAAGTGCGAAAAGTGGTTTTTCAACACTAACACAAGTGCGAAAAGTGGTTTTTCCACACTAATACAAGTGCAAAAGTGGTTTCCTGCACCAACACGTGAGAAAAGTGGTTTTTCAACACTAACACAAGTGCAAAAAGTGGTTTTTCCACACTAATACAAGTGCAAAAGTGGTTTCCTGCACCAACACAAGTGCTAAAAGTGGTTTTTCAACACTAACACAAGTGCGAAAAGTGGTTTTTCAACACTATCACAAGTGCGAAAAGTGGTTTTTCCATACTAATACAAGTGCAAAAGTGGTTTCCTGCACCAACACAAGTGCGAAAAGTGGTTTTTCAACATTAACACAAGTGCGAAAAGTGTTTTTTCAACACTATCACAAGTGCAAAAAGTGTTTTTTCCACACTAATACAAGTGCAAAAGTGGTTTCCTGCACCAACACAAGTGCGAAAAGTGGTTTTTCAACACTAACACAAGTGCGAAAAGTGGTTTTTCCACACTAATACAATGGCAAAAGTGGTTTCCTGCACCAACACAAGTGCGAAAAGTGGTTTTTCAACACTAACCAAAGTGCGAAAAGTGGTTTTTCCACACTAATACAAATGCAAAAGTGGTTTCCTGCACCAACACAAGTGTGAAAAGTGGTTCTTCAACACTATCACAAGTGCAAAAAGTGTTTTTTCCACACTAATACAAGTGCAAAAGTGGTTTCCTACACCAACACAAGTGTGAAAAGTGGTTTTTCAACACTAACACAAGTGCGAAAAGTGGTTTTTCAACAATAACACAAGTGCGAAAAGTGGTTTTTCCACACTAATACAAGTGCAAAAGTGGTTTCCTGCACCAACACAAGTGAGAAAAGTGGTTTTTCAACACTAACACAAGTGCGAAAAGTGGTTTTTCCACACTAATACAAGTGCAAAAATGGTTTCCTGCACCAACACAAGCGCGAAAAGTGGTTTTTCAACACTAACACAGTGCGAAAAGTGGTTTCCTACACCAACACAAGTGGGAAAAGTGGACTTTCAACACTAACACAAGTGCGAAAAGTGGTTTTTCAACACTAACACAAGTGCGAAAAGTGGTTTCCTTCACTAACACAAGTGGGAAAAGTGGTTTTTCAACACTAACACAAGTGCGAAAAGTGGTTTTTCCACACTAATACAAGTGCAAAAGTGGTTTCCTGCACCAACACAAGTGCGAAAAGTGGTTTTTCAACACTAACACAAGTGCGAAAAGTGGTTTTTCCACACTAATACATGTGCAAAAGTGGTTTCCTGCACCAACACAAGTGCAAAAAGTGGTCTTTCAACACTAACACAAGTGCGAAAAGGGGTTTTTCAACAATATCATAAGTGCAAAAAGTGTTTTTTCCACACTAATACAAGTGCAAAAGTGGTTTCCTGCACCAACACAAGTACGAAAAGTGGTTTTTCAACACTAACACAAGTGCGAAAAGTGGTTTTTCAACACTAACACAAGTGCGAAAGTGGTTTCCTGCACCAACACAAGTGCGAAAAGTGGTTTTTCAACACTAACACAAGTGCGAAAAGTGGTTTTTCAACACTATCACAAGTGCAAAAAGTGTTTTTTCCACACTAATACAAGTGCAAAAGTGGTTTCCTGCACCAACACAAGTGCGAAAAGTGTTTTTCCACACTAATACAAGTGCAAAAGTGGTTTCCTGCACCAACACAAGTGTGAAAAGTGGTTTTTCAACACTAACACGTGTGAAAAGTGGTTTTTCAACACTAACACAAGTGCAAAAAGTGGTTTTTCAACACTATCACAAGTGCAAAAAGTGTTTTTTCCACACTAATACAAGTGCAAAAGTGGTTTCTTGCACCAACACAAGTGCTAAAAGTGGTTTTTCAACACTAACACAAGTGCGAAATGTGGTTTTTCAACACTATCACAAGTGCAAAAAGTGTTTTTTCCACACTAATACAAGTGCAAAAGTGGTTTCCTGCACCAACACAAGTGCGAAAAGTGGTTTTTCCACACTAATACATGTGCAAAAGTGGTTTCCTGCACCAACACAAGTGCAAAAAGTGGTTTTTCAACACTAACACAAGTGCGAAAAGGGGTTTTTCAACACTAACACAAGTGCGAAAAGTGGTTTTTCAACACTAACACAAGTGCAAAAAGTGGTTTTTCCACACTAATACAAGTGCAAAAGTGGTTTCCTGCACCAACACAAGTGCGAAAAGTGGTTTTTCAACACTAACACAAGTGCGAAAAGTGGTTTTTCAACACTATCACAAGTGCAAAAAGTGTTTTTTCCACACTAATACAAGTGCAAAAGTGGTTTCCTGCACCAACACAATTGCGAAAAGTGGTCTTTCAACACTAACACAAGTGCGAAAAGTGGTTTTTCAACACTAACACAAGTGCGAAAATTGGTTTCCTGCACCAACACAAGTGCGAAAAGTGGTTTTTCAACACTAACACAAGTGCGAAAAGTGGTTTTTCCACACTAATACAAGTGCAAAAGTGGTTTCCTGCACCAACACAAGTGCTAAAAGTGGTTTTTCAACACTAACACAAGTGCGAAAAGTGGTTTTTCAACACTATCACAAGTGCAAAAAGTTGTTTTTCCACACTAATACAAGTGCAAAAGTGATTTCCTGCACCAACACAAGGGCGAAAAGTGGTTTTTCAACACTAACACAAGTGCAAAAGGTGGTTTTACAACACTATCACAAGTGCAAAAAGTGGTTTTTCCACACTAATACAAGTGCAAAAGTGGTTTCCTGCACCAACACAAGTGCAAAAAGTGGTTTTTCAACACTAACACAAGTGTGAAAAGTGGTTTTCCCACACTAATACAAGTGCAAAAGTGGTTTCCTGCACCAACACAAGTGCGAAAAGTGGTTCTTCAACACTAACACAAGTGTGAAAAGTGGTTTTTCAACACTAACACAAGTGCGAAAAGTGGTTTTTCAACAATAACACAAGTGCGAAAAGTGGTTTTTCCACACTAATACAAGTGCAAAAGTGGTTTCCTGCACCAACACAAGTGAGAAAAGTGGTTTTTCAACACTAACACAAGTGCGAAAAGTGGTTTTTCCACACTAATACAAGTGCAAAAATGGTTTCCTGCACCAACACAAGCGCGAAAAGTGGTTTTTCAACACTAACACAAGTGCGAAAAGTGGTTTCCTACACCAACACAAGTGGGAAAAGTGGATTTTCAACACTAACACAAGTGCGAAAAGTGGTTTTTCAACACTAACACAAGTGCGAAAAGTGGTTTCCTTCACTAACACAAGTGGGAAAAGTGGTTTTTCAACACTAACACAAGTGCGAAAAGTGGTTTTTCCACACTAATACAAGTGCAAAAGTGGTTTCCTGCACCAACACAAGTGCGAAAAGTGGTTTTTCAACACTAACACAAGTGCGAAAAGTGGTTTTTCCACACTAATACATGTGCAAAAGTGGTTTCCTGCACCAACACAAGTGCAAAAAGTGGTCTTTCAACACTAACACAAGTGCGAAAAGGGGTTTTTCAACAATATCATAAGTGCAAAAAGTGTTTTTCCACACTAATACAAGTGCAAAAGTGGTTTCCTGCACCAACACAAGTACGAAAAGTGGTTTTTCAACACTAACACAAGTGCGAAAAGTGGTTTTTCAACACTAACACAAGTGCGAAAGTGGTTTCCTGCACCAACACAAGTGCGAAAAGTGGTTTTTCAACACTAACACAAGTGCGAAAAGTGGTTTTTCAACACTATCACAAGTGCAAAAAGTGTTTTTTCCACACTAATACAAGTGCAAAAGTGGTTTCCTGCACCAACACAAGTGCGAAAAGTGTTTTTCCACACTAATACAAGTGCAAAAGTGGTTTCCTGCACCAACACAAGTGCGAAAAGTGGTTTTTCAACACTAACACAAGTGTGAAAAGTGGTTTTTCAACACTAACACAAGTGCAAAAAGTGGTTTTTCAACACTATCACAAGTGCAAAAAGTGTTTTTTCCACACTAATACAAGTGCAAAAGTGGTTTCTTGCACCAACACAAGTGCTAAAAGTGGTTTTTCAACACTAACACAAGTGCGAAATGTGGTTTTTCAACACTATCACAAGTGCAAAAAGTGTTTTTTCCACACTAATACAAGTGCAAAAGTGGTTTCCTGCACCAACACAAGTGCGAAAAGTGGTTTTTCAACACTAACCAAAGTGCGAAAAGTGGTTTTTCCACACTAATACAAATGCAAAAGTGGTTTCCTGCACCAACACAAGTGTGAAAAGTGGTTCTTCAACACTATCACAAGTGCAAAAAGTGTTTTTTCCACACTAATACAAGTGCAAAAGTGGTTTCCTACACCAACACAAGTGTGAAAAGTGGTTTTTCAACACTAACACAAGTGCGAAAAGTGGTTTTTCAACAATAACACAAGTGCGAAAAGTGGTTTTTCCACACTAATACAAGTGCAAAAGTGGTTTCCTGCACCAACACAAGTGAGAAAAGTGGTTTTTCAACACTAACACAAGTGCGAAAAGTGGTTTTTCCACACTAATACAAGTGCAAAAATGGTTTCCTGCACCAACACAAGCGCGAAAAGTGGTTTTTCAACACTAACACAGTGCGAAAAGTGGTTTCCTACACCAACACAAGTGGGAAAAGTGGATTTTCAACACTAACACAAGTGCGAAAAGTGGTTTTTCAACACTAACACAAGTGCGAAAAGTGGTTTCCTTCACTAACACAAGTGGGAAAAGTGGTTTTTCAACACTAACACAAGTGCGAAAAGTGGTTTTTCCACACTAATACAAGTGCAAAAGTGGTTTCCTGCACCAACACAAGTGCGAAAAGTGGTTTTTCAACACTAACACAAGTGCGAAAAGTGGTTTTTCCACACTAATACATGTGCAAAAGTGGTTTCCTGCACCAACACAAGTGCAAAAAGTGGTCTTTCAACACTAACACAAGTGCGAAAAGGGGTTTTTCAACAATATCATAAGTGCAAAAAGTGTTTTTCCACACTAATACAAGTGCAAAAGTGGTTTCCTGCACCAACACAAGTACGAAAAGTGGTTTTTCAACACTAACACAAGTGCGAAAAGTGGTTTTTCAACACTAACACAAGTGCGAAAGTGGTTTCCTGCACCAACACAAGTGCGAAAAGTGGTTTTTCAACACTAACACAAGTGCGAAAAGTGGTTTTTCAACACTATCACAAGTGCAAAAAGTGTTTTTTCCACACTAATACAAGTGCAAAAGTGGTTTCCTGCACCAACACAAGTGCGAAAAGTGTTTTTCCACACTAATACAAGTGCAAAAGTGGTTTCCTGCACCAACACAAGTGTGAAAAGTGGTTTTTCAACACTAACACGTGTGAAAAGTGGTTTTTCAACACTAACACAAGTGCAAAAAGTGGTTTTTCAACACTATCACAAGTGCAAAAAGTGTTTTTTCCACACTAATACAAGTGCAAAAGTGGTTTCTTGCACCAACACAAGTGCTAAAAGTGGTTTTTCAACACTAACACAAGTGCGAAATGTGGTTTTTCAACACTATCACAAGTGCAAAAAGTGTTTTTTCCACACTAATACAAGTGCAAAAGTGGTTTCCTGCACCAACACAAGTGCGAAAAGTGGTTTTTCCACACTAATACATGTGCAAAAGTGGTTTCCTGCACCAACACAAGTGCAAAAAGTGGTTTTTCAACACTAACACAAGTGCGAAAAGGGGTTTTTCAACACTAACACAAGTGCGAAAAGTGGTTTTTCAACACTAACACAAGTGCAAAAAGTGGTTTTTCCACACTAATACAAGTGCAAAAGTGGTTTCCTGCACCAACACAAGTGCGAAAAGTGGTTTTCAACACTAACACAAGTGCGAAAAGTGGTTTTTCAACACTATCACAAGTGCAAAAAGTGTTTTTTCCACACCTAATACAAGTGCAAAAGTGGTTTCCTGCACCAACACAATTGCGAAAAGTGGTCTTTCAACACTAACACAAGTGCGAAAAGTGGTTTTTCAACACTAACACAAGTGCGAAAATTGGTTTCCTGCACCAACACAAGTGCGAAAAGTGGTTTTTCAACACTAACACAAGTGCGAAAAGTGGTTTTTCCACACTAATACAAGTGCAAAAGTGGTTTCCTGCACCAACACAAGTGCTAAAAGTGGTTTTTCAACACTAACACAAGTGCGAAAAGTGGTTTTTCAACACTATCACAAGTGCAAAAAGTTGTTTTTCCACACTAATACAAGTGCAAAAGTGATTTCCTGCACCAACACAAGGGCGAAAAGTGGTTTTTCAACACTAACACAAGTGCAAAAGGTGGTTTTACAACACTATCACAAGTGCAAAAAGTGGTTTTTCCACACTAATACAAGTGCAAAAGTGGTTTCCTGCACCAACACAAGTGCAAAAAGTGGTTTTTCAACACTAACACAAGTGTGAAAAGTGGTTTTCCCACACTAATACAAGTGCAAAAGTGGTTTCCTGCACCAACACAAGTGCGAAAAGTGGTTCTTCAACACTAACACAAGTGTGAAAAGTGGTTTTTCAACACTAACACAAGTGCGAAAAGTGGTTTTTCAACAATAACACAAGTGCGAAAAGTGGTTTTTCCACACTAATACAAGTGCAAAAGTGGTTTCCTGCACCAACACAAGTGAGAAAAGTGGTTTTTCAACACTAACACAAGTGCGAAAAGTGGTTTTTCCACACTAATACAAGTGCAAAAATGGTTTCCTGCACCAACACAAGCGCGAAAAGTGGTTTTTCAACACTAACACAAGTGCGAAAAGTGGTTTCCTACACCAACACAAGTGGGAAAAGTGGATTTTCAACACTAACACAAGTGCGAAAAGTGGTTTTTCAACACTAACACAAGTGCAAAAAGTGGTTTCCTTCACTAACACAAGTGGGAAAAGTGGTTTTTCAACACTAACACAAGTGCGAAAAGTGGTTTTTCCACACTAATACATGTGCAAAAGTGGTTTCCTGCACCAACACAAGTACAAAAAGTGGTTTTTCAACACTAACACAAGTGCGAAAAGGGGTTTTTCAACACTATCATAAGTGCAAAAAGTGTTTTTCCACACTAATACAAGTGCAAAAGTGGTTTCCTGCACCAACACAAGTACGAAAAGTGGTTTTTCAACACTAACACAAGTGCGAAAAGTGGTTTTTCAACACTAACACAAGTGCGAAAAGTGGTTTTTCAACACTATCACAAGTGCAAAAAGTGTTTTTTCCACACTAATACAAGTGCAAAAGTGGTTTCCTGCACAAACACAACTGCGAAAAGTGTTTTTCCACACTAATACAAGTGCAAAAGTGGTTTCCTGCACCAACACAAGTGCGAAAAGTGGTTTTTCAACACTAACACAAGTGCGAAAAGTGGTTTTTCCACACTAATACATGTGCAAAAGTGGTTTCCTGCACCAACACAAGTGCAAAAAGTGGTTTTTCAACACTAACACAAGTGCGAAAAGGGGTTTTTCAACACTAACACAGGTGCGAAAAGTGGTTTTTCAACACCAACACAAATGCAAAAGTGGTTTCCTGCACCAACACAAGTGCGAAAAGTGGTTTTTCAACACTAACACAAGTGCGAAAAGTGGTTTTCAACACTATCACAAGTGCAAAAAGTGTTTTTTCCACACTAATACAAGTGCAAAAGTGGTTTCCTGCACCAACACAATTGCGAAAAGTGGTCTTTCAACACTAACACAAGTGCGAAAAGTGGTTTTTCAACACTAACACAAGTGCGAAAAGTGGTTTCCTGCACCAACACAAGTGCGAAAAGTGGTTTTTCAACACTAACACAAGTGTGAAAAGTGGTTTTTCCACACTAATACAAGTGCAAAAGTGGTTTCCTGCACCAACACAAGTGCGAAAAGTGGTTTTTCAACACTAACAGAAGTGCGAAAAGTGGTTTTTCAACACTATCACAAGTGCGAAAAGTGGTTTTTCCACACTAATACAAGTGCAAAAGTGGTTTCCTGCACCAACACAAGTGCGAAAAGTGGTTTTTCAACACTAACAAGTGTGAAAAGTGGTTTTTCAACACTAACACAAGTGCGAAAAGTGGTTTTTCAACACTAACACAAGTGCGAAAAGTGGTTTTTCCACACTAATACAAGTGCAAAAGTGGTTTCCTGCACCAACACGTGAGAAAAGTGGTTTTTCAACACTAACACAAGTGCAAAAAGTGGTTTTTCCACACTAATACAAGTGCAAAAGTGGTTTCCTGCACCAACACAAGTGCTAAAAGTGGTTTTTCAACACTAACACAAGTGCGAAAAGTGGTTTTTCAACACTATCACAAGTGCGAAAAGTGGTTTTTCCATACTAATACAAGTGCAAAAGTGGTTTCCTGCACCAACACAAGTGCGAAAAGTGGTTTTTCAACATTAACACAAGTGCGAAAAGTGTTTTTTCAACACTATCACAAGTGCAAAAAGTGTTTTTTCCACACTAATACAAGTGCAAAAGTGGTTTCCTGCACCAACACAAGTGCGAAAAGTGGTTTTTCAACACTAACACAAGTGCGAAAAGTGGTTTTTCCACACTAATACAATGGCAAAAGTGGTTTCCTGCACCAACACAAGTGCGAAAAGTGGTTTTTCAACACTAACCAAAGTGCGAAAAGTGGTTTTTCCACACTAATACAAATGCAAAAGTGGTTTCCTGCACCAACACAAGTGTGAAAAGTGGTTCTTCAACACTATCACAAGTGCAAAAAGTGTTTTTTCCACACTAATACAAGTGCAAAAGTGGTTTCCTACACCAACACAAGTGTGAAAAGTGGTTTTTCAACACTAACACAAGTGCGAAAAGTGGTTTTTCAACAATAACACAAGTGCGAAAAGTGGTTTTTCCACACTAATACAAGTGCAAAAGTGGTTTCCTGCACCAACACAAGTGAGAAAAGTGGTTTTTCAACACTAACACAAGTGCGAAAAGTGGTTTTTCCACACTAATACAAGTGCAAAAATGGTTTCCTGCACCAACACAAGCGCGAAAAGTGGTTTTTCAACACTAACACAGTGCGAAAAGTGGTTTCCTACACCAACACAAGTGGGAAAAGTGGATTTTCAACACTAACACAAGTGCGAAAAGTGGTTTTTCAACACTAACACAAGTGCGAAAAGTGGTTTCCTTCACTAACACAAGTGGGAAAAGTGGTTTTTCAACACTAACACAAGTGCGAAAAGTGGTTTTTCCACACTAATACAAGTGCAAAAGTGGTTTCCTGCACCAACACAAGTGCGAAAAGTGGTTTTTCAACACTAACACAAGTGCGAAAAGTGGTTTTTCCACACTAATGCATGTGCAAAAGTGGTTTCCTGCACCAACACAAGTGCAAAAAGTGGTCTTTCAACACTAACACAAGTGCGAAAAGGGGTTTTTCAACAATATCATAAGTGCAAAAAGTGTTTTTCCACACTAATACAAGTGCAAAAGTGGTTTCCTGCACCAACACAAGTACGAAAAGTGGTTTTTCAACACTAACACAAGTGCGAAAAGTGGTTTTTCAACACTAACACAAGTGCGAAAGTGGTTTCCTGCACCAACACAAGTGCGAAAAGTGGTTTTTCAACACTAACACAAGTGCGAAAAGTGGTTTTTCAACACTATCACAAGTGCAAAAAGTGTTTTTTCCACACTAATACAAGTGCAAAAGTGGTTTCCTGCACCAACACAAGTGCGAAAAGTGTTTTTCCACACTAATACAAGTGCAAAAGTGGTTTCCTGCACCAACACAAGTGCGAAAAGTGGTTTTTCAACACTAACACAAGTGTGAAAAGTGGTTTTTCAACACTAACACAAGTGCAAAAAGTGGTTTTTCAACACTATCACAAGTGCAAAAAGTGTTTTTTCCACACTAATACAAGTGCAAAAGTGGTTTCTTGCACCAACACAAGTGCTAAAAGTGGTTTTTCAACACTAACACAAGTGCGAAATGTGGTTTTTCAACACTATCACAAGTGCAAAAAGTGTTTTTTCCACACTAATACAAGTGCAAAAGTGGTTTCCTGCACCAACACAAGTGCGAAAAGTGGTTTTTCAACACTAACCAAAGTGCGAAAAGTGGTTTTTCCACACTAATACAAATGCAAAAGTGGTTTCCTGCACCAACACAAGTGTGAAAAGTGGTTCTTCAACACTATCACAAGTGCAAAAAGTGTTTTTTCCACACTAATACAAGTGCAAAAGTGGTTTCCTACACCAACACAAGTGTGAAAAGTGGTTTTTCAACACTAACACAAGTGCGAAAAGTGGTTTTTCAACAATAACACAAGTGCGAAAAGTGGTTTTTCCACACTAATACAAGTGCAAAAGTGGTTTCCTGCACCAACACAAGTGAGAAAAGTGGTTTTTCAACACTAACACAAGTGCGAAAAGTGGTTTTTCCACACTAATACAAGTGCAAAAATGGTTTCCTGCACCAACACAAGCGCGAAAAGTGGTTTTTCAACACTAACACAGTGCGAAAAGTGGTTTCCTACACCAACACAAGTGGGAAAAGTGGATTTTCAACACTAACACAAGTGCGAAAAGTGGTTTTTCAACACTAACACAAGTGCGAAAAGTGGTTTCCTTCACTAACACAAGTGGGAAAAGTGGTTTTTCAACACTAACACAAGTGTGAAAAGTGGTTTTTCCACACTAATACAAGTGCAAAAGTGGTTTCCTGCACCAACACAAGTGCGAAAAGTGGTTTTTCAACACTAACACAAGTGCGAAAAGTGGTTTTTCCACACTAATACATGTGCAAAAGTGGTTTCCTGCACCAACACAAGTGCAAAAAGTGGTCTTTCAACACTAACACAAGTGCGAAAAGGGGTTTTTCAACAATATCATAAGTGCAAAAAGTGTTTTTCCACACTAATACAAGTGCAAAAGTGGTTTCCTGCACCAACACAAGTACGAAAAGTGGTTTTTCAACACTAACACAAGTGCGAAAAGTGGTTTTTCCACACTAATACAAGTGCAAAAGTGGTTTCCTGCACCAACACAAGTGCGAAAAGTGGTTTTTCAACACTAACACAAGTGCGAAAAGTGGTTTTTCCACACTAATACATGTGCAAAAGTGGTTTCCTGCACCAACACAAGTGCAAAAAGTGGTCTTTCAACACTAACACAAGTGCGAAAAGGGGTTTTTCAACAATATCATAAGTGCAAAAAGTGTTTTTCCACACTAATACAAGTGCAAAAGTGGTTTCCTGCACCAACACAAGTACGAAAAGTGGTTTTTCAACACTAACACAAGTGCGAAAAGTGGTTTTTCAACACTAACACAAGTGCGAAAGTGGTTTCCTGCACCAACACAAGTGCAAAAAGTGGTTTTTCAACACTAACACAAGTGCGAAAAGTGGTTTTTCAACACTATCACAAGTGCAAAAAGTGTTTTTTCCACACTAATACAAGTGCAAAAGTGGTTTCCTGCACCAACACAAGTGCGAAAAGTGTTTTTCCACACTAATACAAGTGCAAAAGTGGTTTCCTGCACCAACACAAGTGCGAAAAGTGGTTTTTCAACACTAACACAAGTGTGAAAAGTGGTTTTTCAACACTAACACAAGTGCAAAAAGTGGTTTTTCAACACTATCACAAGTGCAAAAAGTGTTTTTTCCACACTAATACAAGTGCAAAAGTGGTTTCCTGCACCAACACAAGTGCGAAAAGTGGTTTTTCAACACTAACCAAAGTGCGAAAAGTGGTTTTTCCACACTAATACAAATGCAAAAGTGGTTTCCTGCACCAACACAAGTGTGAAAAGTGGTTTTTCAACACTAACACAAGTGCGAAAAGTGGTTTTTCAACACTATCACAAGTGCAAAAAGTGTTTTTTCAACACTATCACAAGTGCAAAAAGTGTTTTTTCCACACTAATACAAGTGCAAAAGTGGTTTCCTGCACCAACACAAGTGCGAAAAGTGGTTTTTCAACACTAACCAAAGTGCGAAAAGTGGTTTTTCAACACTAACACAAGTGCGAAAGTGGTTTCCTGCACCAACACAAGTGCGAAAAGTGGTTTTTCAACACTAACACAAGTGCGAAAAGTGGTTTTTCAACACTATCACAAGTGCAAAAAGTGTTTTTTCCACACTAATACAAGTGCAAAAGTGGTTTCCTGCACCAACACAAGTGCGAAAAGTGTTTTTCCACACTAATACAAGTGCAAAAGTGGTTTCCTGCACCAACACAAGTGCGAAAAGTGGTTTTTCAACACTAACACAAGTGTGAAAAGTGGTTTTTCAACACTAACACAAGTGCAAAAAGTGGTTTTTCAACACTATCACAAGTGCAAAAAGTGTTTTTTCCACACTAATACAAGTGCAAAAGTGGTTTCCTGCACCAACACAAGTGCGAAAAGTGGTTTTTCAACACTAACCAAAGTGCGAAAAGTGGTTTTTCCACACTAATACAAATGCAAAAGTGGTTTCCTGCACCAACACAAGTGTGAAAAGTGGTTCTTCAACACTATCACAAGTGCAAAAAGTGTTTTTTCCACACTAATACAAGTGCAAAAGTGGTTTCCTACACCAACACAAGTGTGAAAAGTGGTTTTTCAACACTAACACAAGTGCGAAAAGTGGTTTTTCAACAATAACACAAGTGCGAAAAGTGGTTTTTCCACACTAATACAAGTGCAAAAGTGGTTTCCTGCACCAACACAAGTGAGAAAAGTGGTTTTTCAACACTAACACAAGTGCGAAAAGTGGTTTTTCCACACTAATACAAGTGCAAAAATGGTTTCCTGCACCAACACAAGCGCAAAAAGTGGTTTTTCAACACTAACACAGTGCGAAAAGTGGTTTCCTACACCAACACAAGTGGGAAAAGTGGATTTTCAACACTAACACAAGTGCGAAAAGTGGTTTTTCAACACTAACACAAGTGCGAAAAGTGGTTTCCTTCACTAACACAAGTGGGAAAAGTGGTTTTTCAACACTAACACAAGTGCGAAAAGTGGTTTTTCCACACTAATACAAGTGCAAAAGTGGTTTCCTGCACCAACACAAGTGCGAAAAGTGGTTTTTCAACACTAACACAAGTGCGAAAAGTGGTTTTTCCACACTAATACATGTGCAAAAGTGGTTTCCTGCACCAACACAAGTGCAAAAAGTGGTCTTTCAACACTAACACAAGTGCGAAAAGGGGTTTTTCAACAATATCATAAGTGCAAAAAGTGTTTTTCCACACTAATACAAGTGCAAAAGTGGTTTCCTGCACCAACACAAGTACGAAAAGTGGTTTTTCAACACTAACACAAGTGCGAAAAGTGGTTTTTCAACACTAACACAAGTGCGAAAGTGGTTTCCTGCACCAACACAAGTGCGAAAAGTGGTTTTTCAACACTAACACGAGTGCGAAAAGTGGTTTTTCAACACTATCACAAGTGCAAAAAGTGTTTTTTCCACACTAATACAAGTGCAAAAGTGGTTTCCTGCACCAACACAAGTGCGAAAAGTGTTTTTCCACACTAATACAAGTGCAAAAGTGGTTTCCTGCACCAACACAAGTGTGAAAAGTGGTTTTTCAACACTAACACAAGTGTGAAAAGTGGTTTTTCAACACTAACACAAGTGCAAAAAGTGGTTTTTCAACACTATCACAAGTGCAAAAAGTGTTTTTTCCACACTAATACAAGTGCAAAAGTGGTTTCTTGCACCAACACAAGTGCTAAAAGTGGTTTTTCAACACTAACACAAGTGCGAAATGTGGTTTTTCAACACTATCACAAGTGCAAAAAGTGTTTTTTCCACACTAATACAAGTGCAAAAGTGGTTTCCTGCACCAACACAAGTGCGAAAAGTGGTTTTTCCACACTAATACATGTGCAAAAGTGGTTTCCTGCACCAACACAAGTGCAAAAAGTGGTTTTTCAACACTAACACAAGTGCGAAAAGGGGTTTTTCAACACTAACACAAGTGCGAAAAGTGGTTTTTCAACACTAACACAAGTGCAAAAAGTGGTTTTTCCACACTAATACAAGTGCAAAAGTGGTTTCCTGCACCAACACAAGTGCGAAAAGTGGTTTTTCAACACTAACACAAGTGCGAAAAGTGGTTTTTCAACACTATCACAAGTGCAAAAAGTGTTTTTTCCACACTAATACAAGTGCAAAAGTGGTTTCCTGCACCAACACAATTGCGAAAAGTGGTCTTTCAACACTAACACAAGTGCGAAAAGTGGTTTTTCAACACTAACACAAGTGCGAAAAGTGGTTTCCTGCACCAACACAAGTGCGAAAAGTGGTTTTTCAACACTAACACAAGTGCGAAAAGTGGTTTTTCCACACTAATACAAGTGCAAAAGTGGTTTCCTGCACCAACACAAGTGCTAAAAGTGGTTTTTCAACACTAACACAAGTGCGAAAAGTGGTTTTTCAACACTATCACAAGTGCAAAAAGTTGTTTTTCCACACTAATACAAGTGCAAAAGTGATTTCCTGCACCAACACAAGGGCGAAAAGTGGTTTTTCAACACTAACACAAGTGCAAAAAGTGGTTTTACAACACTATCACAAGTGCAAAAAGTGGTTTTTCCACACTAATACAAGTGCAAAAGTGGATTCCTGCACCAACACAAGTGCAAAAAGTGGTTTTTCAACACTAACACAAGTGCGAAAAGTGGTTTTCCCACACTAATACAAGTGCAAAAGTGGTTTCCTGCACCAACACAAGTGCGAAAAGTGGTTTTTCAACACTAACAGAAGTGCGAAAAGTGGTTTTTCAACACTATCACAAGTGCGAAAAGTGGTTTTTCCACACTAATACAAGTGCAAAAGTGGTTTCCTGCACCAACACAAGTGCGAAAAGTGGTTTTTCAACACTAACACAAGTGTGAAAAGTGGTTTTTCAACACTAACACAAGTGCGAAAAGTGGTTTTTCAACACTAACACAAGTGCGAAAAGTGGTTTTTCCACACTAATACAAGTGCAAAAATAGTTTCCTGCACCAACACAAGCGCGAAAAGTGGTTTTTCAACACTAACACAAGTGCGAAAAGTGGTTTCCTACACCAACACAAGTGGGAAAAGTGGATTTTCAACACTAACACAAGTGCGAAAAGTGGTTTTTCAACACTAACACAAGTGCGAAAAGTGGTTTCCTTCACTAACACAAGTGGGAAAAGTGGTTTTTCAACACTAACACAAGTGCGAAAAGTGGTTTTCCCACACTAATACAAGTGCAAAAGTGGTTTCCTGCACCAACACAAGTGCGAAATGTGGTTTTTCAACATTAACACAAGTGCGAAAAGTGTTTTTTCAACACTATCACAAGTGCAAAAAGTGTTTTTTCCACACTAATACAAGTGCAAAAGTGGTTTCCTGCACCAACACAAGTGCGAAAAGTGGTTTTTCAACACTAACACAAGTGCGAAAAGTGGTTTTTCCACACTAATACAATGGCAAAAGTGGTTTCCTGCACCAACACAAGTGCGAAAAGTGGTTTTTCAACACTAACCAAAGTGCGAAAAGTGGTTTTTCCACACTAATACAAATGCAAAAGTGGTTTCCTGCACCAACACAAGTGTGAAAAGTGGTTTTTCAACACTATCACAAGTGCAAAAAGTGTTTTTTCCACACTAATACAAGTGCAAAAGTGGTTTCCTACACCAACACAAGTGCGAAAAGTGGTTTTTCAACACTAACACAAGTGCTAAAAGTGGTTTTTCAACACTAACACAAGTGCGAAAAGTGGTTTTTCAACACTAACACAAGTGCGAAAAGTCGTTTTTCCACACTAATACAAGTGCAAAAGTGGTTTCCTGCACCAACACATGTGCTAAAAGTGGTTTTTCAACACTAACACAAGTGCAAAAAGTGGTTTTACAACACTATCACAAGTGCAAAAAGTGGTTTTTCCACACTAATACAAGTGCAAAAGTGGTTTCCTGCACCAACACAAGTGCAAAAAGTGGTTTTTCAACACTAACACAAGTGCGAAAAGTGGTTTTCCCACACTAATACAAGTGCAAAAGTGGTTTCCTGCACCAACACAAGTGCGAAAAGTGGTTTTTCAACACTAACAGAAGTGCGAAAAGTGGTTTTTCAACACTATCACAAGTGCGAAAAGTGGTTTTTCCACACTAATACAAGTGCAAAAGTGGTTTCCTGCACCAACACAAGTGCGAAATGTGGTTTTTCAACATTAACACAAGTGTGAAAAGTGTTTTTTCAACACTATCACAAGTGCAAAAAGTGTTTTTTCCACACTAATACAAGTGCAAAAGTGGTTTCCTGCACCAACACAAGTGCGAAAAGTGGTTTTTCAACACTAACACAAGTGCGAAAAGTGGTTTTTCCACACTAATACAATGGCAAAAGTGGTTTCCTGCACCAACACAAGTGCGAAAAGTGGTTTTTCAACACTAACCAAAGTGCGAAAAGTGGTTTTTCCACACTAATACAAATGCAAAAGTGGTTTCCTGCACCAACACAAGTGTGAAAAGTGGTTTTTCAACACTATCACAAGTGCAAAAAGTGTTTTTTCCACACTAATACAAGTGCAAAAGTGGTTTCCTACACCAACACAAGTGCGAAAAGTGGTTTTTCAACACTAACACAAGTGCTAAAAGTGGTTTTTCAACACTAACACAAGTGCAAAAAGTGGTTTTTCAACACTATCACAAGTGCAAAAAGTGTTTTTTCCACACTAATACAAGTGCAAAAGTGGTTTCTTGCACCAACACAAGTGCTAAAAGTGGTTTTTCAACACTAACACAAGTGCGAAATGTGGTTTTTCAACACTATCACAAGTGCAAAAAGTGTTTTTTCCACACTAATACAAGTGCAAAAGTGGTTTCCTGCACCAACACAAGTGCGAAAAGTGGTTTTTCAACACTAACACAAGTGCGAAAAGTGGTTTTTCAACACTAACACAAGTGCAAAAAGTGGTTTTTCCACACTAATACAAGTGCAAAAGTGGTTTCCTGCACCAACACAACTGCGAAAAGTGGTTTTTCAACACTAACACAAGTGCGAAAAGTGGTTTTTCAACACTATCACAAGTGCGAAAAGTGGTTTCCTGCACCAACACAAGTGCGAAAAGTGGTTTTTCAACACTAACACAAGTGCGAAAAGTGGTTTTTCCACACTAATACAAGTGCAAAAGTGGTTTCCTACACCAACACAAGTGGGAAAAGTGGATTTTCAACACTAACACAAGTGCGAAAAGTGGTTTTTCAACACTAACACAAGTGCAAAAAGTGGTTTCCTTCACTAACACAAGTGGGAAAAGTGGTTTTTCAACACTAACACAAGTGCGAAAAGTGGTTTTTCCACACTAATACAAGTGCAAAAGTGGTTTCCTGCACCAACACAAGTGCGAAAAGTGGTTTTTCAACACTAACACAAGTGCGAAAAGTGGTTTTTCCACACTAATACATGTGCAAAAGTGGTTTCCTGCACCAACACAAGTACAAAAAGTGGTTTTTCAACACTAACACAAGTGCGAAAAGGGGTTTTTCAACACTATCATAAGTGCAAAAAGTGTTTTTCCACACTAATACAAGTGCAAAAGTGGTTTCCTGCACCAACACAAGTACGAAAAGTGGTTTTTCAACACTAACACAAGTGCGAAAAGTGGTTTTTCAACACTAACACAAGTGCGAAAGTGGTTTCCTGCACCAACACAAGTGCGAAAAGTGGTTTTTCAACACTATCACAAGTGCAAAAAGTGTTTTTTCCACACTAATACAAGTGCAAAAGTGGTTTCCTGCACCAACACAACTGCGAAAAGTGTTTTTCCACACTAATACAAGTGCAAAAGTGGTTTCCTGCACCAACACAAGTGCGAAAAGTGGTTTTTCAACACTAACACAAGTGTGAAAAGTGGTTTTTCAACACTAACACAAGTGCCAAAAGTGGTTTTTCAACAATAACACAAGTGCGAAAAGTGGTTTTTCCACACTAATACAAGTGCAAAAGTGGTTTCCTGCACCAACACAAGTGAGAAAAGTGGTTTTTCAACACTAACACAAGTGCGAAAAGTGGTTTTTCCACACTAATACAAGTGCAAAAGTGGTTTCCTGCACCAACACAAGCACGAAAAGTGGTTTTTCAACATTAACACAAGTGCAAAAAGTGGTTTCCTACACCAACACAAGTGGGAAAAGTGGATTTTCAACACTAACACAAGTGCGAAAAGTGGTTTTTCAACACTAACACAAGTGCGAAAAGTGGTTTCCTTCACTAACACAAGTGGGAAAAGTGGTTTTTCAACACTAACACAAGTGCGAAAAGTGGTTTTTCCACACTAATACAAGTGCAAAAGTGGTTTCCTGCACCAACACAAGTGCGAAAAGTGGTTTTTCAACACTAACACAAGTGCGAAAAGTGGTTTTTCCACACTAATACATGTGCAAAAGTGGTTTCCTGCACCAACACAAGTGCAAAAAGTGGTTTTTCAACACTAACACAAGTGCGAAAAGGGGTTTTTCAACACTAACACAAGTGCGAAAAGTGGTTTTTCAACACTAACACAAATGCAAAAGTGGTTTCCTGCACCAACACAAGTGCGAAAAGTGGTTTTTCAACACTAACACAAGTGCGAAAAGTGGTTTTTCAACACTATCACAAGTGCAAAAAGTGTTTTTTCCACACTAATACAAGTGCAAAAGTGGTTTCCTGCACCAACACAATTGCGAAAAGTGGTCTTTCAACACTAACACAAGTGCGAAAAGTGGTTTTTCAACACTAACACAAGTGCGAAAAGTGGTTTCCTGCACCAACACAAGTGCGAAAAGTGGTTTTTCAACACTAACACAAGTGTGAAAAGTGGTTTTTCCACACTAATACAAGTGCAAAAGTGGTTTCCTGCACCAACACAAGTGCGAAAAGTGGTTTTTCAACACTAACAGAAGTGCGAAAAGTGGTTTTTCAACACTATCACAAGTGCGAAAAGTGGTTTTTCCACACTAATACAAGTGCAAAAGTGGTTTCCTGCACCAACACAAGTGCGAAAAGTGGTTTTTCAACACTAACAAGTGTGAAAAGTGGTTTTTCAACACTAACACAAGTGCGAAAAGTGGTTTTTCAACACTAACACAAGTGCGAAAAGTGGTTTTTCCACACTAATACAAGTGCAAAAGTGGTTTCCTGCACCAACACGTGAGAAAAGTGGTTTTTCAACACTAACACAAGTGCAAAAAGTGGTTATTTCCACACTAATACAAGTGCAAAAGTGGTTTCCTGCACCAACACAAGTGCTAAAAGTGGTTTTTCAACACTAACACAAGTGCGAAAAGTGGTTTTTCAACACTATCACAAGTGCAAAAAGTGGTTTTTCAACACTAACAAAAGTGCGAAAAGTTGTTTTTCCACACTAATACAAGTGCAAAAGTGATTTCCTGCACCAACACAAGGGCGAAAAGTGGTTTTTCAACACTAACACAAGTGCAAAAAGTGGTTTTACAACACTATCACAAGTGCAAAAAGTGGTTTTTCCACACTAATACAAGTGCAAAAGTGGTTTCCTGCACCAACACAAGTGCAAAAAGTGGTTTTTCAACACTAACACAAGTGCGAAAAGTGGTTTTCCCACACTAATACAAGTGCAAAAGTGGTTTCCTGCACCAACACAAGTGCGAAAAGTGGTTTTTCAACACTAACAGAAGTGCGAAAAGTGGTTTTTCAACACTATCACAAGTGCGAAAAGTGGTTTTTCCACACTAATACAAGTGCAAAAGTGGTTTCCTGCAACAAAACAAGTGCGAAAAGTGGTTTTTCAACACTAACACAAGTGTGAAAAGTGGTTTTTCAACACTAACACAAGTGCGAAAAGTGGTTTTTCAACAATAACACAAGTGCGAAAAGTGGTTTTTCCACACTAATACAAGTGCAAAAGTGGTTTCCTGCACCAACACAAGTGAGAAAAGTGGTTTTTCAACACTAACACAAGTGCGAAAAGTGGTTTTTCCACACTAATACAAGTGCAAAAATGGTTTCCTGCACCAACACAAGCGCGAAAAGTGGTTTTTCAACACTAACACAAGTGCGAAAAGTGGTTTCCTACACCAACACAAGTGGGAAAAGTGGATTTTCAACACTAACACAAGTGCGAAAAGTGGTTTTTCAACACTAACACAAGTGCGTAAAGTGGTTTCCTTCACTAACACAAGTGGGAAAAGTGGTTTTTCAACACTAACACAAGTGCGAAAAGTGGTTTTTCCACACTAATACAAGTGCAAAAGTGGTTTCCTGCACCAACACAAGTGCGAAAAGTGGTTTTTCAACACTAACACAAGTGCGAAAAGTGGTTTTTCCACACTAATACATGTGCAAAAGTGGTTTCCTGCACCAACACAATTGCAAAAAGTGGTTTTTCAACACTAACACAAGTGCGAAAAGGGGTTTTTCAACACTATCATAAGTGCAAAAAGTGTTTTTCCACACTAATACAAGTGCAAAAGTGGTTTCCTGCACCAACACAAGTACGAAAAGTGGTTTTTCAACACTAACACAAGTGCGAAAAGTGGTTTTTCAACACTAACACAAGTGCGAAAGTGGTTTCCTGCACCAACACAAGTGCGAAAAGTGGTTTTTCAACACTAACACAAGTGCGAAAAGTGGTTTTTCAACACTATCACAAGTGCAAAAAGTGTTTTTTCCACACTAATACAAGTGCAAAAGTGGTTTCCTGCACCAACACAAGTGCGAAAAGTGTTTTTCCACACTAATACAAGTGCAAAAGTGGTTTCCTGCACCAACACAGTGCGAAAAGTGGTTTTTCAACACTAACACAAGTGTGAAAAGTGGTTTTTCAAGACTAACACAAGTGTGAAAAGTGGTTTTTCAACACTAACATAAGTGCGAAAAGTGGTTTTTCAACAATAACACAAGTGCGAAAAGTGGTTTTTCCACACTAATACAAGTGCAAAAGTGGTTTCCTGCACCAACACAAGTGAGAAAAGTGGTTTTTCAACACTAACACAAGTGCGAAAAGTGGTTTTTCCACACTAATACAAGTGCAAAAGTGGTTTCCTGCACCAACACAAGCGCGAAAAGTGGTTTTTCAACACTAACACAAGTGCGAAAAGTGGTTTCCTACACCAACACAACTGCGAAAAGTGGTTTTTCAACACTAACACAAGTGCGAAAAGTGGTTTTTCCACACTAATACATGTGCAAAAGTGGTTTCCTGCACCAACACAAGTACAAAAAGTGGTTTTTCAACACTAACACAAGTGCGAAAAGGGGTTTTTCAACACTATCATAAGTGCAAAAAGTGTTTTTCCACACTAATACAAGTGCAAAAGTGGTTTCCTGCACCAACACAAGTACGAAAAGTGGTTTTTCAACACTAACACAAGTGCGAAAAGTGGTTTTTCAACAATAACACAAGTGCGAAAAGTGTTTTTTCCACACTAATACAAGTGCAAAAGTGGTTTCCTGCACCAACACAAGTGCGAAAAGTGTTTTCCACACTAATACAAGTGCAAAAGTGGTTTCCTGCACCAACACAAGTGCGAAAAGTGGTTTTTCAACACTAACACAAGTGTGAAAAGTGGTTTTTCAACACTAACACAAGTGTGAAAAGTGGTTTTTCAACACTAACACAAGTGCGAAAAGTGGTTTTTCAACAATAACACAAGTGCGAAAAGTGGTTTTTCCACACTAATACAAGTGCAAAAGTGGTTTCCTGCACCAACACAAGTGAGAAAAGTGGTTTTTCAACACTAACACAAATGCGAAAAGTGGTTTTTCCACACTAATACAAGTGCAAAAGTGGTTTCGTGCACCAACACAAGCGCGAAAAGTGGTTTTTCAACACTAACACAAGTGCGAAAAGTGGTTTCCTACACCAACACAAGTGCGAAAAGTGGTTTTTCAACACTAACACAAGTGCGAAAAGTGGTTTTTCCACACTAATACATGTGCAAAAGTGGTTTCCTGCACCAACACAAGTACAAAAAGTGGTTTTTCAACACTAACACAAGTGCGAAAAGGGGTTTTTCAACACTATCATAAGTGCAAAAAGTGTTTTTCCACACTAATACAAGTGCAAAAGTGGTTTCCTGCACCAACACAAGTACGAAAAGTGGTTTTTCAACACTAACACAAGTGCGAAAAGTGGTTTTTCAACACTAACACAAGTGCGAAAGTGGTTTCCTGCACCAACACAAGTGCGAAAAGTGGTTTTTCAACACTAACACAAGTGCGAAAAGTGGTTTTTCAACACTATCACAAGTGCAAAAAGTGTTTTTTCCACACTAATACAAGTGCAAAAGTGGTTTCCTGCACCAACACAACTGCGAAAAGTGTTTTTCCACACTAATACAAGTGCAAAAGTGGTTTCCTGCACCAACACAAGTGCGAAAAGTGGTTTTTCAACACTAACACAAGTGCGAAAAGTGGTTTTTCAACAATAACACAAGTGCGAAAAGTGGTTTTTCCACACTAATACAAGTGCAAAAGTGGTTTCCTGCACCAACACAAGTGAGAAAAGTGGTTTTTCAACACTAACACAAGTGCGAAAAGTGGTTTTTCCACACTAATACAAGTGCAAAAGTGGTTTCCTGCACCAACACAAGCACGAAAAGTGGTTTTTCAACACTAACACAAGTGCGAAAAGTGGTTTCCTTCACTAACACAAGTGGGAAAAGTGGTTTTTCAACACTAACACAAGTGCGAAAAGTTACCCACTAATACAAATGCAAAAGTGGTTTCCTGCACCAACACAAGTGCGAAAAGTGGTTTTTCAACACTAACACAAGTGCGAAAAGTGGTTTTTCCACACTAATACATGTGCAAAAGTGGTTTCCTGCACCAACACAAGTGCAAAAAGTGGTTTTTCAACACTAACACAAGTGCGAAAAGGGGTTTTTCAACACTAACACAAGTGCGAAAAGTGGTTTGTCAACACTAACACAAGTGCAAAAGTGGTTTCCTGCACCAACACAAGTGCGAAAAGTGGTTTTTCAACACTAACACAAGTGCGAAAAGTGGTTTTTCAACACTATCACAAGTGCAAAAAGTGTTTTTTCCACACTAATACAAGTGCAAAAGTGGTTTCCTGCACCAACACAATTGCGAAAAGTGTTTCTTTCAACACTAACACAAGTGCGAAAAGTGGTTTTTCAACACTAACACAAGTGCAAAAAGTGGTTTCCTGCACCAACACAAGTGCGAAAAGTGGTTTTTCAACACTAACACAAGTGTGAAAAGTGGTTTTTCCACACTAATACAAGTGCAAAAGTGGTTTCCTGCACCAACACAAGTGTGAAAAGTGGTTTTTCAACACTAACACAAGTGCGAAAAGTGGTTTTTCAACACTAACACAAGTGCGAAAAGTGGTTTTTCCACACTAATACAAGTGCAAAAGTGGTTTCCTGCACCAACACGTGAGAAAAGTGGTTTTTCAACACTAACACAAGTGCAAAAAGTGGTTTTTCCACAATAATACAAGTGCAAAAGTGGTTTCCGGCACCAACACAAGTGCTAAAAGTGGTTTTTCAACACTAACACAAGTGCGAAAAGTGGTTTTTCAACACTATCACAAGTGCAAAAAGTGGTTTTTCAACACTAACAAAAGTGCGAAAAGTTGTTTGTCCACACTAATACAAGTGCAAAAGTGATTTCCTGCACCAACACAAGGGCGAAAAGTGGTTTTTCAACACTAACACAAGTGCAAAAAGTGGTTTTACAACACTATCACAAGTGCAAAAAGTGGTTTTTCCACACTAATACAAGTGCAAAAGTGGTTTCCTGCACCAACACAAGTGCAAAAAGTGGTTTTTCAACACTAACACAAGTGCGAAAAGTGGTTTTCCCACACTAATACAAGTGCAAAAGTGGTTTCCTGCACCAACACAAGTGCGAAAAGTGGTTTTTCAACACTAACAGAAGTGCGAAAAGTGGTTTTTCAACACTATCACAAGTGCGAAAAGTGGTTTTTCCACACTAATACAAGTGCAAAAGTGGTTTCCTGCAACAAAACAAGTGCGAAAAGTGGTTTTTCAACACTAACACAAGTGTGAAAAGTGGTTTTTCAACACTAACACAAGTGCGAAAAGTGGTTTTTCAACAATAACACAAGTGCGAAAAGTGGTTTTTCCACACTAATACAAGTGCAAAAGTGGTTTCCTGCACCAACACAAGTGAGAAAAGTGGTTTTTCAACACTAACACAAGTGCAAAAAGTGGTTTTTCCACACTAATACAAGTGCAAAAATGGTTTCCTGCACCAACACAAGCACGAAAAGTGGTTTTTCAACACTAACACAAGTGCGAAAAGTGGTTTCCTACACCAACACAAGTGGGAAAAGTGGATTTTCAACACTAACACAAGTGCGAAAAGTGGTTTTTCAACACTAACACAAGTGCGAAAAGTGCTTTCCTTCACTAGCACAAGTGGGAAAAGTGGTTTTTCAACACTAACACAAGTGCGAAAAGTGGTTTTTCCACACTAATACAAGTGCAAAAGTGGTTTCCTGCACCAACACAAGTGCGAAAAGTGGTTTTTCAACACTAACACAAGTGCGAAAAGTGGTTTTTCCACACTAATACATGTGCAAAAGTGGTTTCCTGCACCAACACAAGTGCAAAAAGTGGTTTTTCAACACTAACACAAGTGCGAAAAGGGGTTTTTCAACACTATCATAAGTGCAAAAAGTGTTTTTCCACACTAATACAAGTGCAAAAGTGGTTTCCTGCACCAACACAAGTACGAAAAGTGGTTTTTCAACACTAACACAAGTGTGAAAAGTGGTTTTTCAACACTAACACAAGTGCGAAAGTGGTTTACTGCACCAACACAAGTGCGAAAAGTGGTTTTTCAACACTAACACAAGTGCGAAAAGTGGTTTTTCAACACTATCACAAGTGCAAAAAGTGTTTTTTCCACACTAATACAAGTGCAAAAGTGGTTTCCTGCACCAACACAAGTGCGAAAAGTGTTTTTCCACACTAATACAAGTGCAAAAGTGGTTTCCTGCACCAACACAAGTGCGAAAAGTGGTTTTTCAACACTAACACAAGTGTGAAAAGTGGTTTTTCAACACTAACACAAGTGTGAAAAGTGGTTTTTCAACACTAACACAAGTGCGAAAAGTGGTTTTTCAACAATAACACAAGTGCGAAAAGTGGTTTTTCCACACTAATACAAGTGCAAAAGTGGTTTCCTGCACCAACACAAGTGAGAAAAGTGGTTTTTCAACACTAACACAAGTGCGAAAAGTGGTTTTTCCACACTAATACAAGTGCAAAAGTGGTTTCCTGCACCAACACAAGCGCGAAAAGTGGTTTTTCAACACTAACACAAGTGCGAAAAGTGGTTTCCAACACCAACACAAGTGGGAAAAGTGGATTTTCAACGCTAACACAAGTGCGAAAAGTGGTTTTTCAACACTAACACAAGTGCGAAAAGTGGTTTCCTTCACTAACACAAGTGGGAAAAGTGGTTTTTCAACACTAACACAAGTGCGAAAAGTGGTTTCCTTCACTAACACAAGTGGGAAAAGTGGTTTTTCAACACTAACACAAGTGCGAAAAGTTACCCACTAATACAAATGCAAAAGTGGTTTCCTGCACCAACACAAGTGCGAAAAGTGGTTTTTCAACACTAACACAAGTGCGAAAAGTGGTTTTTCCACACTAATACATGTGCAAAAGTGGTTTCCTGCACCAACACAAGTGCAAAAAGTGGTTTTTCAACACTAACACAAGTGCGAAAAGGGGTTTTTCAACACTAACACAAGTGCGAAAAGTGGTTTGTCAACACTAACACAAGTGCAAAAGTGGTTTCCTGCACCAACACAAGTGCGAAAAGTGGTTTTTCAACACTAACACAAGTGCGAAAAGTGGTTTTTCAACACTATCACAAGTGCAAAAAGTGTTTTTTCCACACTAATACAAGTGCAAAAGTGGTTTCCTGCACCAACACAATTGCGAAAAGTGTTTCTTTCAACACTAACACAAGTGCGAAAAGTGGTTTTTCAACACTAACACAAGTGCGAAAAGTGGTTTCCTGCACCAACACAAGTGCGAAAAGTGGTTTTTCAACACTAACACAAGTGTGAAAAGTGGTTTTTCCACACTAATACAAGTGCAAAAGTGGTTTCCTGCACCAACACAAGTGCGAAAAGTGGTTTTTCAACACTAACAGAAGTGCGAAAAGTGGTTTTACAACACTATCACAAGTGCAAAAAGTGGTTTTTCAACACTAACAAAAGTGCGAAAAGTTGTTTTTCCACACTAATACAAGTGCAAAAGTGATTTCCTGCACCAACACAAGGGCGAAAAGTAGTTTTTCAACACTAACACAAGTGCAAAAAGTGGTTTTACAACACTATCACAAGTGCAAAAAGTGGTTTTTCCACACTAATACAAGTGCAAAAGTGGTTTCCTGCACCAACACAAGTGCAAAAAGTGGTTTTTCAACACTAACACAAGTGCGAAAAGTGGTTTTCCCACACTAATACAAGTGCAAAAGTGGTTTCCTGCACCAACACAAGTGCGAAAAGTGGTTTTTCAACACTAACAGAAGTGCGAAAAGTGGTTTTTCAACACTATCACAAGTGCGAAAAGTGGTTTTTCCACACTAATACAAGTGCAAAAGTGGTTTCCTGCAACAAAACAAGTGCGAAAAGTGGTTTTTCAACACTAACACAAGTGTGAAAAGTGGTTTTTAAACACTAACACAAGTGCGAAAAGTGGTTTTTCAACAATAACACAAGTGCGAAAAGTGGTTTTTCCACACTAATACAAGTGCAAAAGTGGTTTCCTGCACCAACACAAGTGAGAAAAGTGGTTTTTCAACACTAACACAAGTGCGAAAAGTGGTTTTTCCACACTAATACAAGTGCAAAAATGGTTTCCTGCACCAACACAAGCACGAAAAGTGGTTTTTCAACACTAACACAAGTGCGAAAAGTGGTTTCCTACACCAACACAAGTGGGAAAAGTGGATTTTCAACACTAACACAAGTGCGAAAAGTGGTTTTTCAACACTAACACAAGTGCGAAAAGTGGTTTCCTTCACTAGCACAAGTGGGAAAAGTGGTTTTTCAACACTAACACAAGTGCGAAAAGTGGTTTTTCCACACTAATACAAGTGCAAAAGTGGTTTCCTGCACCAACACAAGTGCGAAAAGTGGTTTTTCAACACTAACACAAGTGCGAAAAGTGGTTTTTCCACACTAATACATGTGCAAAAGTGGTTTCCTGCACCAACACAAGTGCAAAAAGTGGTTTTTCAACACTAACACAAGTGCGAAAAGGGGTTTTTCAACACTATCATAAGTGCAAAAAGTGTTTTTCCACACTAATACAAGTGCAAAAGTGGTTTCCTGCACCAACACAAGTACGAAAAGTGGTTTTTCAACACTAACACAAGTGTGAAAAGTGGTTTTTCAACACTAACACAAGTGCGAAAGTGGTTTCCTGCACCAACACAAGTGCGAAAAGTGGTTTTTCAACACTAACACAAGTGCGAAAAGTGGTTTTTCAACACTATCACAAGTGCAAAAAGTGTTTTTTCCACACTAATACAAGTGCAAAAGTGGTTTCCTGCACCAACACAAGTGCGAAAAGTGTTTTTCCACACTAATACAAGTGCAAAAGTGGTTTCCTGCACCAACACAAGTGCGAAAAGTGGTTTTTCAACACTAACACAAGTGTGAAAAGTGGTTTTTCAACACTAACACAAGTGTGAAAAGTGGTTTTTCAACACTAACACAAGTGCGAAAAGTGGTTTTTCAACAATAACACAAGTGCGAAAAGTGGTTTTCCACACTAATACAAGTGCAAAAGTGGTTTCCTGCACCAACACAAGTGAGAAAAGTGGTTTTTCAACACTATCACAAGTGCGAAAAGTGGTTTGTCCACACTAATACAAGTGCAAAAGTGGTTTCCTGCACCAACACAAGTGCGAAAAGTGGTTTTTCAACACTAACAAGTGTGAAAAGTGGTTTTTCAACACTAACACAAGTGCGAAAAGTGGTTTTTCAACACTAACACAAGTGCGAAAAGTGGTTTTTCCACACTAATACAAGTGCAAAAGTGGTTTCCTGCACCAACACGTGAGAAAAGTGGTTTTTCAACAATAACACAAGTGCAAAAAGTGGTTTTTCCACACTAATACAAGTGCAAAAGTGGTTTCCGGCACCAACACAAGTGCTAAAAGTGGTTTTTCAACACTAACACAAGTGCGAAAAGTGGTTTTTCAACACTATCACAAGTGCAAAAAGTGGTTTTTCCACACCAACACAAGCACGAAAAGTGGTTTTTCAACACTAACACAAGTGCGAAAAGTGGTTTCCTACACCAACACAAGTGGGAAAAGTGGATTTTCAACACTAACACAAGTGCGAAAAGTGGTTTTTCAACACTAACACAAGTGCGAAAAGTGCTTTCCTTCACTAGCACAAGTGGGAAAAGTGGTTTTTCAACACTAACACAAGTGCGAAAAGTGGTTTTTCCACACTAATACAAGTGCAAAAGTGGTTTCCTGCACCAACACAAGTGCGAAAAGTGGTTTTTCAACACTAACACAAGTGCGAAAAGTGGTTTTTCCACACTAATACATGTGCAAAAGTGGTTTCCTGCACCAACACAAGTGCAAAAAGTGGTTTTTCAACACTAACACAAGTGCGAAAAGGGGTTTTTCAACACTATCATAAGTGCAAAAAGTGTTTTTCCACACTAATACAAGTGCAAAAGTGGTTTCCTGCACCAACACAAGTACGAAAAGTGGTTTTTCAACACTAACACAAGTGTGAAAAGTGGTTTTTCAACACTAACACAAGTGCGAAAGTGGTTTACTGCACCAACACAAGTGCGAAAAGTGGTTTTTCAACACTAACACAAGTGCGAAAAGTGGTTTTTCAACACTATCACAAGTGCAAAAAGTGTTTTTTCCACACTAATACAAGTGCAAAAGTGGTTTCCTGCACCAACACAAGTGCGAAAAGTGTTTTTCCACACTAATACAAGTGCAAAAGTGGTTTCCTGCACCAACACAAGTGCGAAAAGTGGTTTTTCAACACTAACACAAGTGTGAAAAGTGGTTTTTCAACACTAACACAAGTGTGAAAAGTGGTTTTTCAACACTAACACAAGTGCGAAAAGTGGTTTTTCAACAATAACACAAGTGCGAAAAGTGGTTTTTCCACACTAATACAAGTGCAAAAGTGGTTTCCTGCACCAACACAAGTGAGAAAAGTGGTTTTTCAACACTAACACAAGTGCGAAAAGTGGTTTTTCCACACTAATACAAGTGCAAAAGTGGTTTCCTGCACCAACACAAGCGCGAAAAGTGGTTTTTCAACACTAACACAAGTGCGAAAAGTGGTTTCCAACACCAACACAAGTGGGAAAAGTGGATTTTCAACGCTAACACAAGTGCGAAAAGTGGTTTTTCAACACTAACACAAGTGCGAAAAGTGGTTTCCTTCACTAACACAAGTGGGAAAAGTGGTTTTTCAACACTAACACAAGTGCGAAAAGTGGTTTCCTTCACTAACACAAGTGGGAAAAGTGGTTTTTCAACACTAACACAAGTGCGAAAAGTTACCCACTAATACAAATGCAAAAGTGGTTTCCTGCACCAACACAAGTGCGAAAAGTGGTTTTTCAACACTAACACAAGTGCGAAAAGTGGTTTTTCCACACTAATACATGTGCAAAAGTGGTTTCCTGCACCAACACAAGTGCAAAAAGTGGTTTTTCAACACTAACACAAGTGCGAAAAGGGGTTTTTCAACACTAACACAAGTGCGAAAAGTGGTTTGTCAACACTAACACAAGTGCAAAAGTGGTTTCCTGCACCAACACAAGTGCGAAAAGTGGTTTTTCAACACTAACACAAGTGCGAAAAGTGGTTTTTCAACACTATCACAAGTGCAAAAAGTGTTTTTTCCACACTAATACAAGTGCAAAAGTGGTTTCCTGCACCAACACAATTGCGAAAAGTGTTTCTTTCAACACTAACACAAGTGCGAAAAGTGGTTTTTCAACACTAACACAAGTGCGAAAAGTGGTTTCCTGCACCAACACAAGTGCGAAAAGTGGTTTTTCAACACTAACACAAGTGTGAAAAGTGGTTTTTCCACACTAATACAAGTGCAAAAGTGGTTTCCTGCACCAACACAAGTGCGAAAAGTGGTTTTTCAACACTAACAGAAGTGCGAAAAGTGGTTTTACAACACTATCACAAGTGCAAAAAGTGGTTTTTCAACACTAACAAAAGTGCGAAAAGTTGTTTTTCCACACTAATACAAGTGCAAAAGTGATTTCCTGCACCAACACAAGGGCGAAAAGTAGTTTTTCAACACTAACACAAGTGCAAAAAGTGGTTTTACAACACTATCACAAGTGCAAAAAGTGGTTTTTCCACACTAATACAAGTGCAAAAGTGGTTTCCTGCACCAACACAAGTGCAAAAAGTGGTTTTTCAACACTAACACAAGTGCGAAAAGTGGTTTTCCCACACTAATACAAGTGCAAAAGTGGTTTCCTGCACCAACACAAGTGCGAAAAGTGGTTTTTCAACACTAACAGAAGTGCGAAAAGTGGTTTTTCAACACTATCACAAGTGCGAAAAGTGGTTTTTCCACACTAATACAAGTGCAAAAGTGGTTTCCTGCAACAAAACAAGTGCGAAAAGTGGTTTTTCAACACTAACACAAGTGTGAAAAGTGGTTTTTAAACACTAACACAAGTGCGAAAAGTGGTTTTTCAACAATAACACAAGTGCGAAAAGTGGTTTTTCCACACTAATACAAGTGCAAAAGTGGTTTCCTGCACCAACACAAGTGAGAAAAGTGGTTTTTCAACACTAACACAAGTGCGAAAAGTGGTTTTTCCACACTAATACAAGTGCAAAAATGGTTTCCTGCACCAACACAAGCACGAAAAGTGGTTTTTCAACACTAACACAAGTGCGAAAAGTGGTTTCCTACACCAACACAAGTGGGAAAAGTGGATTTTCAACACTAACACAAGTGCGAAAAGTGGTTTTTCAACACTAACACAAGTGCGAAAAGTGGTTTCCTTCACTAGCACAAGTGGGAAAAGTGGTTTTTCAACACTAACACAAGTGCGAAAAGTGGTTTTTCCACACTAATACAAGTGCAAAAGTGGTTTCCTGCACCAACACAAGTGCGAAAAGTGGTTTTTCAACACTAACACAAGTGCGAAAAGTGGTTTTTCCACACTAATACATGTGCAAAAGTGGTTTCCTGCACCAACACAAGTGCAAAAAGTGGTTTTTCAACACTAACACAAGTGCGAAAAGGGGTTTTTCAACACTATCATAAGTGCAAAAAGTGTTTTTCCACACTAATACAAGTGCAAAAGTGGTTTCCTGCACCAACACAAGTACGAAAAGTGGTTTTTCAACACTAACACAAGTGTGAAAAGTGGTTTTTCAACACTAACACAAGTGCGAAAGTGGTTTCCTGCACCAACACAAGTGCGAAAAGTGGTTTTTCAACACTAACACAAGTGCGAAAAGTGGTTTTTCAACACTATCACAAGTGCAAAAAGTGTTTTTTCCACACTAATACAAGTGCAAAAGTGGTTTCCTGCACCAACACAAGTGCGAAAAGTGTTTTTCCACACTAATACAAGTGCAAAAGTGGTTTCCTGCACCAACACAAGTGCGAAAAGTGGTTTTTCAACACTAACACAAGTGTGAAAAGTGGTTTTTCAACACTAACACAAGTGTGAAAAGTGGTTTTTCAACACTAACACAAGTGCGAAAAGTGGTTTTTCAACAATAACACAAGTGCGAAAAGTGGTTTTCCACACTAATACAAGTGCAAAAGTGGTTTCCTGCACCAACACAAGTGAGAAAAGTGGTTTTTCAACACTAACACAAGTGCGAAAAGTGGTTTTTCCACACTAATACAAGTGCAAAAGTGGTTTCCTGCACCAACACAAGCGCGAAAAGTGGTTTTTCAACATTAACACAAGTGCGAAAAGTGGTTTCCAACACCAACACAAGTGGGAAAAGTGGATTTTCAACGCTAACACAAGTGTGAAAAGTGGTTTTTCAACACTAACACAAGTGCGAAAAGTGGTTTCCTTCACTAACACAAGTGGGAAAAGTGGTTTTTCAACACTAACACAAGTGCGAAAAGTGGTTTCCTTCACTAACACAAGTGGGAAAAGTGGTTTTTCAACACTAACACAAGTGCGAAAAGTTACCCACTAATACAAATGCAAAAGTGGTTTCCTGCACCAACACAAGTGCGAAAAGGGGTTTTTCAACACTAACACAAGTGCGAAAAGTGGTTTGTCAACACTAACACAAGTGCAAAAGTGGTTTCCTGCACCAACACAAGTGCGAAAAGTGGTTTTTCAACACTAACACAAGTGCGAAAAGTGGTTTTTCAACACTATCACAAGTGCAAAAAGTGTTTTTTCCACACTAATACAAGTGCAAAAGTGGTTTCCTGCACCAACACAATTGCGAAAAGTGTTTCTTTCAACACTAACACAAGTGCGAAAAGTGGTTTTTCAACACTAACACAAGTGCGAAAAGTGGTTTCCTGCACCAACACAAGTGCGAAAAGTGGTTTTTCAACACTAACACAAGTGTGAAAAGTGGTTTTTCCACACTAATACAAGTGCAAAAGTGGTTTCCTGCACCAACACAAGTGCGAAAAGTGGTTTTTCAACACTAACAGAAGTGCGAAAAGTGGTTTTTCAACACTATCACAAGTGCGAAAAGTGGTTTTTCCACACTAATACAAGTGCAAAAGTGGTTTCCTGCACCAACACAAGTGCGAAAAGTGGTTTTTCAACACTAACAAGTGTGAAAAGTGGTTTTTCAACACTAACACAAGTGCGAAAAGTGGTTTTTCAACACTAACACAAGTGCGAAAAGTGGTTTTTCCACACTAATACAAGTGCAAAAGTGGTTTCCTGCACCAACACGTGAGAAAAGTGGTTTTTCAACACTAACACAAGTGCAAAAAGTGGTTTTTCCACACTAATACAAGTGCAAAAGTGGTTTCCGGCACCAACACAAGTGCTAAAAGTGGTTTTTCAACACTAACACAAGTGCGAAAAGTGGTTTTTCAACACTATCACAAGTGCAAAAAGTGGTTTTTCAACACTAACAAAAGTGCGAAAAGTTGTTTTTCCACACTAATACAAGTGCAAAAGTGATTTCCTGCACCAACACAAGGGCGAAAAGTGGTTTTTCAACACTAACACAAGTGCAAAAAGTGGTTTTACAACACTATCACAAGTGCAAAAAGTGGTTTTTCCACACTAATACAAGTGCAAAAGTGGTTTCCTGCACCAACACAAGTGCAAAAAGTGGTTTTTCAACACTAACACAAGTGCGACAAGTGGTTTTTCAACACTAACACAAGTGCGAAAAGTGGTTTTTCCACACTAATACAAGTGCAAAAGTGGTTTCCTGCAACAAAACAAGTGCGAAAAGTGGTTTTTCAACACTAACACAAGTGTGAAAAGTGGTTTTTCAACACTAACACAAGTGCGAAAAGTGGTTTTTCAACAATAACACAAGTGCGAAAAGTGGTTTTTCCACACTAATACAAGTGCAAAAGTGGTTTCCTGCACCAACACAAGTGAGAAAAGTGGTTTTTCAACACTAACACAAGTGCGAAAAGTGGTTTTTCCACACTAATACAAGTGCAAAAATGGTTTCCTGCACCAACACAAGCACGAAAAGTGGTTTTTCAACACTAACACAAGTGCGAAAAGTGGTTTCCTACACCAACACAAGTGGGAAAAGTGGATTTTCAACACTAACACAAGTGCGAAAAGTGGTTTTTCAACACTAACACAAGTGCGAAAAGTGGTTTCCTTCACTAGCACAAGTGGGAAAAGTGGTTTTTCAACACTAACACAAGTGCGAAAAGTGGTTTTTCCACACTAATACAAGTGCAAAAGTGGTTTCCTGCACCAACACAAGTGCGAAAAGTGGTTTTTCAACACTAACACAAGTGCGAAAAGTGGTTTTTCCACACTAATACATGTGCAAAAGTGGTTTCCTGCACCAACACAAGTGCAAAAAGTGGTTTTTCAACACTAACACAAGTGCGAAAAGGGGTTTTTCAACACTATCATAAGTGCAAAAAGTGTTTTTCCACACTAATACAAGTGCAAAAGTGGTTTCCTGCACCAACACAAGTACGAAAAGTGGTTTTTCAACACTAACACAAGTGTGAAAAGTGGTTTTTCAACACTAACACAAGTGCGAAAGTGGTTTCCTGCACCAACACAAGTGCGAAAAGTGGTTTTTCAACACTAACACAAGTGCGAAAAGTGGTTTTTCAACACTATCACAAGTGCAAAAAGTGTTTTTTCCACACTAATACAAGTGCAAAAGTGGTTTCCTGCACCAACACAAGTGCGAAAAGTGTTTTTCCACACTAATACAAGTGCAAAAGTGGTTTCCTGCACCAACACAAGTGCGAAAAGTGGTTTTTCAACACTAACACAAGTGTGAAAAGTGGTTTTTCAACACTAACACAAGTGTGAAAAGTGGTTTTTCAACACTAACACAAGTGCGAAAAGTGGTTTTTCAACAATAACACAAGAGCGAAAAGTGGTTTTTCCACACTAATACAAGTGCAAAAGTGGTTTCCTGCACCAACACAAGTGAGAAAAGTGGTTTTTCAACACTAACACAAGTGCGAAAAGTGGTTTTTCCACACTAATACAAGTGCAAAAGTGGTTTCCTGCACCAACACAAGCGCGAAAAGTGGTTTTTCAACACTAACACAAGTGCGAAAAGTGGTTTCCAACACCAACACAAGTGGGAAAAGTGGATTTTCAACGCTAACACAAGTGCGAAAAGTGGTTTTTCAACACTAACACAAGTGCGAAAAGTGGTTTCCTTCACTAACACAAGTGGGAAAAGTGGTTTTTCAACACTAACACAAGTGCGAAAAGTGGTTTTTCCACACTAATACAAGTGCAAAAGTGGTTTCCTGCACCAACACAAGTGCGAAAAGTGGTTTTTCAACACTAACACAAGTGCGAAAAGTGGTTTTTCCACACTAATACATGTGCAAAAGTGGTTTCCTGCACCAACACAAGTGCAAAAAGTGGTTTTTCAACACTAACACAAGTGCGAAAAGGGTTTTTTTTTTCAACACTATCATAAGTGCAAAAAGTGTTTTTCCACACTAATACAAGTGCAAAAGTGGTTTCCTGCACCAACACAAGTGCGAAAAGTGGTTTTTCAACACTAACACAAGTGCGAAAAGTGGTTTTTCAACACTAACACAAGTGTGAAAAGTGGTTTTTCAACACTATCACAAGTGCAAAAAGTGTTTTTTCCACACTAATACAAGTGCAAAAGTGGTTTCCTGCACCAACACAAGTGCGAAAAGTGGTTTTTCAACACTAACACAAGTGCGAAAAGTGGTTTTTCAACACTAACACAAGTGCGAAATGTGGTTTTTCAACACTAACAAAAGTGCGAAAAGTGGTTTTTTCCACACTAATACAAGTGCAAAAGTGGTTTCCTGCACCAACACAAATGCGAAAAGTGGTTTTTCAACACTAACACAAGTGCAAAAAGTGGTTTTTCAACACTATCACAAGTGCAAAAGTGGTTTCCTGCACCAACACAATTGCGAAATGTGGTTTTTCAACACTAACAAAAGTGCGAAAAGTGGTTTTTCCACACTAATACAAGTGCAAAAGTGGTTTCCTGCACCAACACAAGTGCTAAAAGTGGTTTTTCAACACTAACACAAGTGCGAAAAGTGGTTTTTCAACAATATCACAAGTGCAAAAAGTGGTTTTTCCACACTAATACAAGTGCAAAAGTGGTTGCCTGCACCAACACAAGTGCGAAAAGTGGTTTTTCCACACTAATACAAGTGCAAAAGTGGTTTCCTGCACCAACACAAGTGCGAAAAGTGGTTTTTCAACACTAACACAAGTGCGAAAAGTGGTTTTTCAACACTATCACAAGTGCGAAAAGTGGTTTTTCCACACTAATACAAGTGCAAAAGTGGTTTCCTGCACCAACACAAGTGCGAAAAGTGGTTTTTCAACACTAACACAAGTGCGAAAAGTGGTTTTTCCACACTAATACAAGTGCAAAAGTGGTTTCCTGCACCAACACAAGTGCGAAAAGTGGTTTTTCAACACTAACACAAGTGCGAAAAGTGGTTTTTCAACATTATCACAAGTGCAAAAAGTGTTTTTTCCACACTAATACAAGTGCAAAAGTGGTTTCCTGCACCAACACAAGTGCGAAAAGTGGTTTTTCCACACTAACACAAGTGCGAAAAGTGGTTTCCTACACCAACACAAGTGGGAAAAGTGGATTTTCAACACTAACACAAGTGCGAAAAGTGGTTTTTCAACACTAACACAAGTGCGAAAAGTGGTTTCCTTCACTAACACAAGTGGGAAAAGTGGTTTTTCAACACTAACACAAGTGCAAAAAGTGGTTTTTCCACACTAATACAAGTGCAAAAGTGGTTTCCTGCACCAACACAAGTGCGAAAAGTGGTTTTTCAACACTAACACAAGTGCGAAAAGTGGTTTTTCCACACTAATACATGTGCAAAAGTGGTTTCCTGCACCAACACAAGTGCAAAAAGTGGTTTTTCAACACTAACACAAGTGCGAAAAGGGGTTTTTCAACACTATCATAAGTGCAAAAAGTGTTTTTCCACACTAATACAAGTGCAAAAGTGGTTTCCTGCACCAACACAAGTACGAAAAGTGGTTTTTCAACACTAACACAAGTGTGAAAAGTGGTTTTTCAACACTAACACAAGTGCGAAAGTGGTTTCCTGCACCAACACAAGTGCGAAAAGTGGTTTTTCAACACTAACACAAGTGCGAAAAGTGGTTTTTCAACACTATCACAAGTGCAAAAAGTGTTTTTTCCACACTAATACAAGTGCAAAAGTGGTTTCCTGCACCAACACAAGTGCGAAAAGTGTTTTTCCACACTAATACAAGTGCAAAAGTGGTTTCCTGCACCAACACAAGTGCGAAAAGTGGTTTTTCAACACTAACACAAGTGTGAAAAGTGGTTTTTCAACACTAACACAAGTGTGAAAAGTGGTTTTTCAACACTAACACAAGTGCGAAAAGTGGTTTTTCAACAATAACACAAGAGCGAAAAGTGGTTTTTCCACACTAATACAAGTGCAAAAGTGGTTTCCTGCACCAACACAAGTGAGAAAAGTGGTTTTTCAACACTAACACAAGTGCGAAAAGTGGTTTTTCCACACTAATACAAGTGCAAAAGTGGTTTCCTGCACCAACACAAGCGCGAAAAGTGGTTTTTCAACACTAACACAAGTGCGAAAAGTGGTTTCCAACACCAACACAAGTGGGAAAAGTGGATTTTCAACGCTAACACAAGTGCGAAAAGTGGTTTTTCAACACTAACACAAGTGCGAAAAGTGGTTTCCTTCACTAACACAAGTGGGAAAAGTGGTTTTTCAACACTAACACAAGTGCGAAAAGTGGTTTTTCCACACTAATACAAGTGCAAAAGTGGTTTCCTGCACCAACACAAGTGCGAAAAGTGGTTTTTCAACACTAACACAAGTGCGAAAAGTGGTTTTTCCACACTAATACATGTGCAAAAGTGGTTTCCTGCACCAACACAAGTGCAAAAAGTGGTTTTTCAACACTAACACAAGTGCGAAAAGGGTTTTTTTTTTCAACACTATCATAAGTGCAAAAAGTGTTTTTCCACACTAATACAAGTGCAAAAGTGGTTTCCTGCACCAACACAAGTGCGAAAAGTGGTTTTTCAACACTAACACAAGTGCGAAAAGTGGTTTTTCAACACTAACACAAGTGTGAAAAGTGGTTTTTCAACACTATCACAAGTGCAAAAAGTGTTTTTTCCACACTAATACAAGTGCAAAAGTGGTTTCCTGCACCAACACAAGTGCGAAAAGTGGTTTTTCAACACTAACACAAGTGCGAAAAGTGGTTTTTCAACACTAACACAAGTGCGAAATGTGGTTTTTCAACACTAACAAAAGTGCGAAAAGTGGTTTTTTCCACACTAATACAAGTGCAAAAGTGGTTTCCTGCACCAACACAAATGCGAAAAGTGGTTTTTCAACACTAACACAAGTGCAAAAAGTGGTTTTTCAACACTATCACAAGTGCAAAAGTGGTTTCCTGCACCAACACAATTGCGAAATGTGGTTTTTCAACACTAACAAAAGTGCGAAAAGTGGTTTTTCCACACTAATACAAGTGCAAAAGTGGTTTCCTGCACCAACACAAGTGCTAAAAGTGGTTTTTCAACACTAACACAAGTGCGAAAAGTGGTTTTTCAACAATATCACAAGTGCAAAAAGTGGTTTTTCCACACTAATACAAGTGCAAAAGTGGTTGCCTGCACCAACACAAGTGCGAAAAGTGGTTTTTCCACACTAATACAAGTGCAAAAGTGGTTTCCTGCACCAACACAAGTGCGAAAAGTGGTTTTTCAACACTAACACAAGTGCGAAAAGTGGTTTTTCAACACTATCACAAGTGCGAAAAGTGGTTTTTCCACACTAATACAAGTGCAAAAGTGGTTTCCTGCACCAACACAAGTGCGAAAAGTGGTTTTTCAACACTAACACAAGTGCGAAAAGTGGTTTTTCCACACTAATACAAGTGCAAAAGTGGTTTCCTGCACCAACACAAGTGCGAAAAGTGGTTTTTCAACACTAACACAAGTGCGAAAAGTGGTTTTTCAACATTATCACAAGTGCAAAAAGTGTTTTTTCCACACTAATACAAGTGCAAAAGTGGTTTCCTGCACCAACACAAGTGCGAAAAGTGGTTTTTCCACACTAACACAAGTGCGAAAAGTGGTTTCCTACACCAACACAAGTGGGAAAAGTGGATTTTCAACACTAACACAAGTGCGAAAAGTGGTTTTTCAACACTAACACAAGTGCGAAAAGTGGTTTCCTTCACTAACACAAGTGGGAAAAGTGGTTTTTCAACACTAACACAAGTGCAAAAAGTGGTTTTTCCACACTAATACAAGTGCAAAAGTGGTTTCCTGCACCAACACAAGTGCGAAAAGTGGTTTTTCAACACTAACACAAGTGCGAAAAGTGGTTTTTCCACACTAATACATGTGCAAAAGTGGTTTCCTGCACCAACACAAGTGCAAAAAGTGGTTTTTCAACACTAACACAAGTGCGAAAAGGGGTTTTTCAACACTATCATAAGTGCAAAAAGTGTTTTTCCACACTAATACAAGTGCAAAAGTGGTTTCCTGCACCAACACAAGTGTGAAAAGTGGTTTTTCAACACTAACACAAGTGCGAAAAGTGGTTTTTCAACACTAACACAAGTGCGAAAAGTGGTTTTCCACACTAATACAAGTGCAAAAGTGGTTTCCTGCACCAACACAAGTGCGAAAAGTGGTTTTTCAACACTAACACAAGTGCGAAAAGTGGTTTTTCCACACTAATACAAGTGCAAAAGTGGTTTCCTGCACCAACACAAGTACGAAAAGTGGTTTTTCAACACTAACACAAGTGCGAAAAGTGGTTTTTCAACACTAACACAAGTGCGAAAGTGGTTTCCTGCACCAACACAAGTGCGAAAAGTTGTTTTTCAACATTAACACAAGTGCGAAAAGTGGTTTTTCAACACTATCACAAGTGCAAAAAGTGTTTTTTCCACACTAATACAAGTGCAAAAGTGGTTTCCTGCACCAACACAAGTGCGAAAAGTGGTTTCCTACACCAACACAAGTGGGAAAAGTGGATTTTCAACACTAACACAAGTGCGAAAAGTGGTTTTTCAACACTAACACAAGTGCGAAAAGTGGTTTCCTTCACTAACACAAGTGGGAAAAGTGGTTTTTCAACACTAACACAAGTGCGAAAAGTGGTTTTTCAACACTAACACAAGTGCGAAAAGTGGTTTTTCCACACTAATACAAGTGCAAAAGTGGTTTCCTGCACCAACACAAGTGCGAAAAGTGGTTTTTCAACACTAACACAAGTGCGAAAAGTGGTTTTGCCACACTAATACATGTGCAAAAGTGGTTTCCTGCACCAACACAAGTGCAAAAAGTGGTTTTTCAACACTAACACAAGTGCGAAAAGGGGTTTTTCAACACTATCATAAGTGCAAAAAGTGTTTTTCCACACTAATACAAGTGCAAAAGTGGTTTCCTGCACCAACACAAGTGTGAAAAGTGGTTTTTCAACACTAACACAAGTGCGAAAAGTGGTTTTTCAACACTAACACAAGTGCGAAAAGTGGTTTTTCCACACTAATACAAGTGCAAAAGTGGTTTCCTGCACCAACACAAGTACGAAAAGTGGTTTTTCAACACTAACACAAGTGCGAAAAGTGGTTTTTCAACACTAACACAAGTGCGAAAAGTGGTTTTTCAACACTATCACAAGTGCAAAAGTGGTTTCCTGCACCAACACAAGTGCGAAATGTGGTTTTTCAACACTAACAAAAGTGCGAAAAGTTGTTTTTCCACACTAATACAAGTGCAAAAGTGATTTCCTGCACCAACACAAGGGCGAAAAGTGGTTTTTCAACACTAACACAAGTGCAAAAAGTGGTTTTACAACACTATCACAAGTGCAAAAAGTGGTTTTTCCACACTAATACAAGTGCAAAAGTGGTTTCCTGCACCAACACAAGTGCGAAAAGTGGTTTTTCAACACTAACACAAGTGCGAAAAGTGGTTTTCCCACACTAATACAAGTGCAAAAGTGGTTTCCTGCACCAACACAAGTGCGAAAAGTGGTTTTTCAACACTACAGAAGTGCGAAAAGTGGTTTTTCAACACTATCACAAGTGCGAAAAGTGGTTTTTCCACACTAATACAAGTGCAAAAGTGGTTTCCTGCACCAACACAAGTGCGAAAAGTGGTTTTTCAACACTACAGAAGTGCGAAAAGTGGTTTTTCAACACTATCACAAGTGCGAAAAGTGGTTTTTCAACACTAACACAAGTGCGAAAAGTGGTTTTTCCACACTAATACAAGTGCAAAAGTGGTTTCCTGCACCAACACCAAGTGCAAAAAGTGGTTTTTCCACACTAATACAAGTGCAAAAGTGGTTTCCTGCACCAACAGAAGTGCGAAAAGTGGTTTTTCAACACTAACACAAGTGCGAAAAGTGGTTTTTCAACACTATCACAAGTGCAAAAAGTGTTTTTTCCACACTAATACAAGTGCAAAAGTGGTTTCCTGCACCAACACAAGTGCGAAGAGTGGTTTTTCCACACTAACACAAGTGCGAAAAGTGGTTTCCTACACCAACACAAGTGGGAAAAGTGGATTTTCCACACTAACACAAGTGCGAAAAGTGGTTTCCTACACCAACACAAGTGGGAAAAGTGGTTTTTCAACACTAACACAAGTGCGAAAAGTGGTTTTTCCACACTAATACAAGTGCAAAAGTGGTTTCCTGCACCAACACAAGTACGAAAAGTGGTTTTTCAACACTAACACAAGTGCGAAAAGTGGTTTTTCCACACTAATACAAGTGCAAAAGTGGTTTCCTGCACCAACACAAGTGCAAAAAGTGGTTTTTCAACACTAACACAAGTGCGAAAAGGGGTTTTTCAACACTATCATAAGTGCAAAAAGTGTTTTTCCACACTAATACAAGTGCAAAAGTGGTTTCCTGCACCAACACAAGTGCGAAAAGTGGTTTTTCAACACTAACACAAGTGCGAAAAGTGGTTTTTCAACACTAACACAAGTGCGAAAAGTGGTTTTTCAACACTATCACAAGTGCAAAAAGTGTTTTTTCCACACTAATGCAAGTGCAAAAGTGGTTTCCTGCACCAACACAAGTGCGAAAAGTGGTTTTTCAACACTAACACAAGTGCGAAAAGTGGTTTTTCAACACTAACACAAGTGCGAAATGTGGTTTTTCAACACTATCACAAGTGCAAAAAGTGGTTTTCCACACTCATACAAGTGCAAAAGTGGTTTCCTGCACCAACACAAGTGCGAAAAGTGGTTTTTCAACACTAACACAAGTGCGAAAAGTGGTTTTTCCACACTAATACAAGTGCAAAAGTGGTTTCCTGCACCAACACAAGTGCGATAAATGGTTTTTCAACACTAACACAAGTGCAAAAAGTGGTTTTTCAACACTAACACAAGTGCGAAAAGTGGTTTTTCAACACTAACACAAGTGCGAAAAGTGGTTTTTTCCACACTAATACAAGTGCAAAAGTGGTTTCCTGCACCAACACAAGTGCGAAAAGTGGTTTTTCAACACTAACACAAGTGCGAAAAGTGGTTTTTCCACACTAATACAAGTGCAAAAGTGGTTTCCTGCACCAACACAAGTGCGAAAAGTGGTTTTTCAACACTAACACAAGTGCGAAAAGTGGTTTTTCAATACTAACACAAGTGTGAAAAGTGGTTTTTCCACACTAATACAAGTGCAAAAGTGGTTTCCTGCACCAACACAAGTACGAAAAGTGGTTTTTCAACACTAACACAAGTGCGAAAAGTGGTTTTTCAACACTATCACAAGTGCAAAAAGTGTTTTTTCCACACAAATACAAGTGCAAAAGTGGTTTTTCCACACTAATACAAGTGCAAAAGTGGTTTCCTGCACCAACAGAAGTGCGAAAAGTGGTTTTTCAACACTAACACAAGTGCGAAAAGTGGTTTTTCAACACTATCACAAGTGCAAAAAGTGTTTTTTCCACACTAATACAAGTGCAAAAGTGGTTTCCTGCACCAACACAAGTGCGAAGAGTGGTTTTTCCACACTAACACAAGTGCGAAAAGTGGTTTCCTACACCAACACAAGTGGGAAAAGTGGATTTTCCACACTAACACAAGTGCGAAAAGTGGTTTCCTACACCAACACAAGTGGGAAAAGTGGTTTTTCAACACTAACACAAGTGCGAAAAGTGGTTTTTCCACACTAATACAAGTGCAAAAGTGGTTTCCTGCACCAACACAAGTGCGAAAAGTGGTTTTTCAACACTAACACAAGTGCGAAAAGTGGTTTTTCCACACTAATACAAGTGCAAAAGTGGTTTCCTGCACCAACACAAGTGCAAAAAGTGGTTTTTCAACACTAACACAAGTGCGAAAAGGGGTTTTTCAACACTATCATAAGTGCAAAAAGTGTTTTTCCACACTAATACAAGTGCAAAAGTGGTTTCCTGCACCAACACAAGTGCGAAAAGTGGTTTTTCAACACTAACACAAGTGCGAAAAGTGGTTTTTCAACACTAACACAAGTGCGAAAAGTGGTTTTTCAACACTATCACAAGTGCAAAAAGTGTTTTTTCCACACTAATACAAGTGCAAAAGTGGTTTCCTGCACCAACACAAGTGCGAAAAGTGGTTTTTCAACACTAACACAAGTGCGAAAAGTGGTTTTTCAACACTAACACAAGTGCGAAATGTGGTTTTTCAACACTATCACAAGTGCAAAAGTGGTTTTCCACACTCATACAAGTGCAAAAGTGGTTTCCTGCACCAACACAAGTGCGAAAAGTGGTTTTTCAACACTAACACAAGTGCGAAAAGTGGTTTTTCCACACTAATACAAGTGCAAAAGTGGTTTCCTGCACCAACACAAGTGCGATAAATGGTTTTTCAACACTAACACAAGTGCAAAAAGTGGTTTTTCAACACTAACACAAGTGCGAAAAGTGGTTTTTCAACACTAACACAAGTGCGAAAAGTGGTTTTTTCCACACTAATACAAGTGCAAAAGTGGTTTCCTGCACCAACACAAGTGCGAAAAGTGGTTTTTCAACACTAACACAAGTGCGAAAAGTGGTTTTTCCACACTAATACAAGTGCAAAAGTGGTTTCCTGCACCAACACAAGTGCGAAAAGTGGTTTTTCAACACTAACACAAGTGCGAAAAGTGGTTTTTCAATACTAACACAAGTGTGAAAAGTGGTTTTTCCACACTAATACAAGTGCAAAAGTGGTTTCCTGCACCAACACAAGTACGAAAAGTGGTTTTTCAACACTAACACAAGTGCGAAAAGTGGTTTTTCAACACTATCACAAGTGCAAAAAGTGTTTTTTCCACACAAATACAAGTGCAAAAGTGGTTTTTCCACACAAATACAAGTGCAAAAGTGGTTTTTCCACACTAATACAAGTGCAAAAGTGGTTTCCTGCACCAACACAAGTGCGAAAAGTGGTTTTTCAACACTAACACAAGTGCGAAAAGTGGTTTTTCAACACTAACAAGTGCGAAAAGTGGTTTTTCAACACTAACACAAGTGCGAAAAGTAGTTTTTCAACACTAACACAAGTGCGAAAAGTGGTTTCCTGCACCAACACAAGTGCGAAAAGTGGATTTTCAACACTAACACAAGTGCGAAAAGTGGATTTTCAACACTAACACAAGTGCGAAAAGTGGTTTTTCAACACTAACACAAGTGCGAAAAGTGTTTTTTCCACACTAATACAAGTGCAAAAGTGGTTTCCTGCACCAACACAAGTGCGAAAAGTGGATTTTCAACACTAACACAAGTGCGAAAAGTGGTTTTTCAACACTAACACAAGTGCAAAAAGTGTTTTTTCAACACGAACACAAGTGCAAAAAGTGGTTTTTCAACACGAACACAAGTGCGAAAAGTGGTTTTCAACACTATCAAGTGCAAAAAGTGTTTTTTCCACACTAATACAAGTGCAAAAGTGGTTTCCTGCACCAACACAAGTGCGAAAAGTGGTTTTTCAACACTAACAAAAGTGCGAAAAGTGGTTTTTCCACACTAATACAAGTGCAAAAGTGGTTTCCTGCACACAGTGACCATATATATAAATCCTCTAAAAGTTCAAGTCAATCAAATGAAAATTGGTGATTTTAGAAATTTGGCCGATGTTGACCTTTTGGCCTGTGATTACCTAAAATATAATACAAGGTTGAATTCAGTAACAGGATATGCAAGTCCTCTGCAAATTTCAAGTCAATCGGATGAAAATTGAGGATTTTATAAATTTGGCCTATGTTGACCATTTGGCCGATGTTGACCTCAAAAATACTTGGTGGTTGAATTTAGTGACCAGATATGCAAGGCCTCTTCAAATTTCAAGTCAATCGGATGAAAACTGAGGATTTTAGAAATTTAGCAAAGTTGGTGACCTTTGGCCTATGTTGACCTTTTAACCTATTGACCCCAAAAACAACAGGCTTCTTGTTTTTGACCAACTCTACCATTTGGTGAAGTTTCGTGAAGATCGGTTGAAAAATGTGACCTGTCGGCCGGTGACAAACAAACAGACAAACAGACAGAACCACAAACACAACCGACCAATATACTTGAAAAATCTTCGATTTTGCAAGTAACAAGAAGACGTCATGCGCAGCACGATACTTGCAAAATCTGCCCTCCCCCACTCACCCAAAAGTTTTCCATTGATACAGCAAATTGTCCATTTCATGAAGATTAAAATTTACAATCTTGATCAAACCTCGGATCAACAGGATGAAAATTGACGATTTTTCAGATGAAAAATGATGATTTTGGAAGGTTGACCTTGAGTTGACCTTTGACCCTTTGACCTCAAAAATAGTTAGTTTCCCTATTTAGTGACTCGATGTGCAAATGCTGTTCAATTTTCAAGTCAATCGGATGAAAATTAAGGATATTAAAAATTTGGCCTATGTTGACCTTTTGGCCTGTGTTGACCTTTTGGCCTATGTTGAGCTTTTGGCCTATGTTCACCAAAAATATAATTTGTGGTTGAATTCAGTGACCAGATATGCAAGTCCTCTTCAAATTTAAAGTCAATTGGATGAAAATTGAGAATTTTAGAAATTTGGCCTATGTTGATCTTTTGGCCTATGTTGACCTAAAAAATACTTGGTGGTTGAATTCAGTGACCAGATATGCAAGTCCTCTTCAAATTTCAAGTCAATTGGATGAAAATTGAGGATTTTAGAAATTTGGCCTATGTTGACCTTTTGGCCTATGTTGACCTCAAGAATACTTGGTGGTTGAATTCAATGACCATATATGCAAGTTATCTTCAAATTTCAAGTCAATTGAAAGGATAGGCAATTGAATTGATAGGATATGATAGGCAGCCGTGAGGAGAATGGCGCGCTGGTTGCGTGAAGACTGCAGTACCTCAGAGATCGCATTGAGGAGATTTTCCCGCCCGCCTCGAACACCCCATATTTCACATCTCCTCAGGACTCTGCGCTTCGGCCCCTCCATCCATCCGAAGCGCAGCTTGACTCAGCTGTGAGACGAGGCATCCTTGAGGATAATGGCGCCCTGGTTGCGTGAAGACTGCAGTACCTCAGACATCGCGTTGAGGTGATTTTCCCACCCGCCTCGATCACCCGATATTTCACATCTCCTCAGGACTCTGCGCTTCGGCCCCTCCATCCATCCGAAGCGCAGCTTGACTCCGCTGTGAGACGAGGCATCCTTGAGGATAATGGCGCCCTGGTTGCGTGAAGACTGCAGTACCTCAGAGATCACGTTGAGGTGATTTTCCCGCCCGTCTCGATCACCCGATATTTCACATCTCCTCAGGACTCTGCGCTTCGGCCCCTCCATCCATCCGAAGCGCAGCTCGACTCGTTAACAGTTAAAATAAACTTCACGAACAGTTGACTTATTGTGCTTTCAATCGTTTCATGGCCAAATAATTGAGGTGATGAAGCTTGTCCCGAAACCTCGATATGTCAATGCGTTGGACATTTTGTCTCGGGAATGATATTTTAACAATACAGGTGATGGACATGATACAAAGTCCCGTGTGGAATGCCGAATACAACAAGTCCAACAAGGTCCAAACGTGGTTTTAAACAACATCCATGCGAACATCCACGTGGTTTAATCACCGACCTGTATGCAAATCACAGATGACCGTGGGGACCTATCACTTGACATGTGAACATACAATATGCACCTGACAAGTTAATGCATGTGATGAGGCCTATGTTGACCTTTTGGCCTATGTTGGCCTCAAAGATACTTGGTGGTTGAATTCAGTGACCAGATATGCAAGTCCTCTTCAAATTTCAAGTCAATCGGATGAAAATTGAGGATTTTAGAAATTTGGCCTATGTTGACCATTTGGCCTATGTTGACCTTTTGGCCTATGGTGACATCAAATATACTTGGTGGTTGAATTCAGTGACCAGATATGCAAGTCCTCTTCAAATTTCAAGTCAATTGGATAAAAATTGAGGATTTTAGAAATTTGGCCTATGTTGACCATTTGGCCTATGTTGACCTCAAAAATACTTGGTGGTTGAATTCAGTGACCAGATATGCAAGTGGTCTTCAAATTTCAAGTCAATCGGATGAAAATTGGGGATTTTAGAAATTTAGCAAATTTGGTGACCTTTGGCCTATGTTGACCTTTTGACCTATTGACCCCAAAAACAATTGGCTTCTGGCTTTTCACCAACTCTACTATTTGGGGAAGTTTGGTGAAGATCGGTTGAAAATTGTGACCTGTAGGCCGGTGACAAACAAACAAACAAACAGACAGACAGACAGAGTCACAAACACAACCGACCAATATACTTGAAAAATCTTCGATTTTGCAAGTAACAAACAAGAAAAAGAGCAATCAGAGATTGCAAACCCTCGCCAGGATGTATTTTCAGTGGTTTTTAAGGCTTTTGTGTTAAAGAAATATGGCGGCCGAACCACGTGACCGATGACGTCATCAATATTTTTTAAATAAACTAATTTATTCCTAGATTATGCTCAATAAATTTAATCTTGATCGGATGAAGTTTTGTACTTGTCAAATTATAACGTCAAAATAGAGGAACCTATGACATCATCATTAAAATATTTTATTCCCCATGGACAGTTCTTTACAATGAGCCATGTGTCAATTTTTTTATATTCAGCGCTTTCGGAGATATAGAGGTGCAAAGTTTTTCGGTTTTTCCTTGATGGCGGCTGTACCACGTGACCGATGACGTCATCATTTTTTTTTTTTCTCCACCAGTTTATTCCGCCATGGCGCTCAATTAATTTCATCTTCATCGGATGAAGTTTTGTACTTGTCGAATTATGACGTCATAATGGAGGCACCTATGACAACATCATAAACATATTTTATTCCGCATGGAGAGTTCTTTCCAATGAGCCATGTCCTAATTTTTTTATATTCAGCGCTTTCGGAGATATAGAGGTGCAAAGTTTTTCGATTTTTCCAAGATGGCAGCCGAACCACGTAACCTATGACGTCATAATTATCATTAAAAATTACACCGGTGGAGTTGCACCTATGGTGAAAATTTCCTGTCAATCGGACCAAGTGTTGCAGAGAAAATCATATTTATTCTGTGAGGACAAACAGACAAACACACAGACAAACAAACAAGAGGACGTCATGCATAGCACGATACTTGCAAAATCCGCCCCCAAAAGTTTCCATTGATACAGCAAATTGTCCATTTCATGAAGATTAAAATTTACAATCTTGATCAAAGCTCGGGTCAACAGGATGAAAATTGACGATTTTTCAGATGAAAAAAGATGATTTTGGAAGGTTGACCTTGAGTTGACCTTTGACCTTTTTACCTCAAAACCAGTTAGTTTCCCTATTTAGTGACTCAATGTGCAAATGCTGTTCAATTTCAAGCCAATCGGATGAAAATTGAGGATTTTTGAAACTTGGGCTATGTTGACCTTTTGGCCTATGTTGACCTCAAAAATAGATGGTGGTTGAATTCAGTGACCATGTATATAAATCCTCTTAGAAGTTCAAGTCAATCAAATGAAAATTGGTGATTTTAGAAATTTGGCCTATGTTGACCTTTTTGGCCTGTGTTTACTTAAAATATAATACGTGGTTGAATTCAGTGACCAGATATGCAAGTCCTCTTCAAATTTCAAGTCAATTGGATGAAAATTGAGGATTTTAGAAATTTGGCCTATGTGGACCTTTTGGCCTATGTTGACCTCAATAATACTTGATGGTTGAGTTCAGTGACCAGATATGCAAGTCTTCTTCAAATTTCACGTCAATTAGATGAAAATTGAGGATTTTAGAAATTTGGCCTATGTTGACCTCAAAAATACTTGGTGGTTGAATTCAGTGACCAGAAATGCAAGTCCTCTTCAAATTTCAAATCAATTGGATGAAAATTGAGGATTTTAGAAATTTGGCCTATGTTGACCTTTTGGCCTATGTTGACCTTTTGGCCTATGTTCACCTAAAATATAATTTGTGGTTGAATTCAGTGACCAGATATGCAAGTCCTCTTCAAATTTCAAGTCAATTGGATGAAAATTGAGGATTTTAGAAATTTGGCCTATGTTGACCTTTTGGCCTATGTTGACCTTTTGGCCTATGTTCACCTAAAATATAATTTGTGGTTGAATTCAGTGACCAGATATGCAAGTCCTCTTCAAATTTCAAGTCAATTGGATGAAAATTGAGGATTTTAGAAATTTGGCCTATGTTGACCATTTGGCCTATGTTGACCTCAAAAATACTTGGTGGTTGAATTCGGTGACCAGATATGCAAGTGGTCTTCAAATTTCAAGTCAATCGGATGAAAATTGGGGATTTTAGAAATTTAGCAAATTTGGTGACCTTTGGCCTATGTTGACCTTTTGACCTATTGACCCCAAAAACAATAAGCTTCTTGATTTTGACCAACTCTACCACTTGGTGAAGTTTGGTGAAGATCGGTTGAAAATTGTGACCTGCAGGCCGGTGACAAACAAACAAGCAAACAAACAAACAGACAGACAGACAGACAGAATCACAAACACAACCGACCAATATCCTTGAAAAATCTTCGATTTTGCAAGTAACAAACAGACAGACAGACAGACAGAATCACAAACACAACCGACCAATATACTTGAAAAATCTTCGATTTTGCAAGTAACAAACAGACAGACAGAACCACAAACACAACCGACCAATATACTTGAAAAATCTTCGATTTTGCAAGTAACAAGAAGACGTCATGCGGAGCACGATGCTTGCAAAATCCGCCCCCCCCCCCCCCCAAGTTTTCCAATGACACAGCAAATTGTCCATTTCATGAAGATTAAAATTTACAATCTGGAGCAAAGCTCGGGTCAACAGGATGAAAAGTGACGATTTTTCAGATGGAAAATGATGATTTTGGAAGGTTGACCTTGAGTTGACCTTTTACCTTTTGACCTCAAAAATAGTTAGTTTCCCTATTTAGTAACTCAATGTGCAAATGCTGTTCAATTTTCAAGTCAATCATATGAAAATTGAGGATATTAAAAATTTGGCCTATGTTGACCTCAAAAATAGATGGTGGTTGAATTCAGTGACCATATATATATAAATCCTCTTGGAAGTTCAAGTTAATCAAATGAAAATTGGTGATTTTAGAAATTTGGCCTATGTTGACCTTTTGGCCTATGTTGACCTCAAGTATACTTGGTGGTTGAATTCAGTGACCAGATATGCAAGTGGTCTTCAAATTTCATGTCAATCGGATGAAAATTGGGGATTTTAGAAATTTAGCAAATTTGGTGACCTTTGGCCTATGTTGACCTTTTGACCTATTGACCCTCCCTCCCCTCCCCCTCCCCTCCCCTTCCTCTCCCCTACCCCTCCCCCCTCCCCCTCCTCTCCCCTCCCCCTCCCCTCCCCCTCCCCCCTCCTCTCCCCTCCCCCTCCCCCCCCCCTCCTCCCCCCCGTCCTCTCCCCTCCCCCTCCCCCCCTCCCCCTCTCTCCCCCCCTCTCCTCTCCTCCCCTCCCCTCCGTTCCCCTCCCCTTCCCCCTTCCCCCTTCCCCTCCCCTTCCCCCTCCCCTCCCCCACCCGGCAATGCTGGGTACTTCTGCTAGTATATATATATATATATATTCATTGTGTTCAACAAACTCACGTGATGCAGCTTCTTTAGCGCCCAAGGTAGGTAGTTGCCCTCCTGCAGTCTCTGCAGACCTCGAAGGTTACTCCTGAAGTATTCCCGAGGTTGGAAGTGCGACTTGTAATCCTCACCTGAATATGTGCCGCTTTCTTTGGCCATGGTGCTGCCGGCTGCGTCGTGACGTATGCCCGACCTGTTGGATTTCGAACAATTCTTATTCTTCTTCTTCCCTTTTTTACCTTCAGCTTGTTGTTGTTGTTACTGTTGCTGATGGTTTCTCCGCCCTATTATTGCTAATTCTGCTGCATTATTTTGCGGTTTGAAACTATAACATTTGCCAAATAACTTGACTGTCCTTTAAAACTTTACGATTTATATCTGAGATAAAAAATGCTATTGTAGCGGTTACCGGAAGCATACACAATCACCTTGCACTGGCCGATGACGCAACCGGCGAGCAGTTACTTGTCCGGACTCGCCCGGACGTGTCCAGACTTGCCTTTCCCGGGCGAACACTTGATTTGCATACCAAGCCCCGTTGAGAGGCGTGGCTTACATATTTGCATACCACGCTCCACCTGAGAGGCGTGGCTTTTGTGTGTTCAACTTGACTTATAAATTGCTGCCCGTTCGATCCGCTGATTCAGTGCTTTTAAGTTGAGCTAGAAATAAATAGCTCAGTGAAACTTCGTTCCTGGTGTCATCCATTTTGTCTGGCTTTATCATGAGAGCATAGCTCCACAATTGGTGACCCCTTTTCAAGAACATGGCGATGGAGTCATCTGTAGCTTTGAAGCTCCCCGGCTTTTGGGAATCACACGCAGCCGTCTGCTTCGCCCAAGCGGCTTCTCAATTTGCCCTGCGGAACATTATGGAGGACATGACGCGCTACCACCATGTGGTCTCCGCGCTCAATGCCGCCACTGCTGCCCGGGTCCTGAGCTTCCTACAGAACCCACCGAATGCTGACAAATACGGCGCGCTCAAAGGCCTACTCCTCGGTGCGTTTGGACTCATGGAGACAGAACGCGCGCGACAACTGCTCGACCTCCCGGAGCTGGGTGAGGCCCGTCCATCCGAACGCATGGACCACATGCTTGCTCTACTTGGTGACCACAGCCCAGATTTCCTCTTCCGCGAGCTGTTCCTCCGGCAGCTACCCAGGCAGGTACGATTAGCTCTGGCTAATTCGCCCATCAGGGACCCTCGCGCCCTGGCCAAGGAGGCCGATAAATTTTTCTCGGCCAGGCGACACGTCGGAGCAGCCGCCTGGAACCCTGGGCCGACCGAGGCAATGCCCGCGCCACGACCGGCGCCACCACCGGCGGAGTTAGCGCCACTGGCGGCAGCGGCCGCCGCGACGCCCCGTCGACCGAACCCGACGCGACTGCCGGAGCGTCCACCAGAGTGGACCATGTGCTACTACCACGCCAGGTTCGTGCAGAAGGCCAGAACGTGCCACCCGCCGTGCACTTTCGGCAGGTCGGGAAACGACCAGGCCGGCGCTCGCTGCCTGCCATGAGCGTCGGCCATTCAGGCAGCCTTCTGTTTATTATGGACACAGCGTCCGGGCGGCGTTTTTTGTGCGACACCGGCGCTCAGCTGAGCGTGATACCCGCCTCGGTGCAGGACAAACAGGCCGCGCTTTGCGGCCCCGCCTTGGTCGCCGCAAACGGCTCCTCCATCCGCACCTTCGGTTCGCGCAGCGTCACATTCTGCTTCGGGGGCCAGCGCTTCAGGTGGGACTTCATCACGGCGAACGTACCCATGACCTTGCTGGGTGCAGATTTTATTTGCGCGCATGGGCTTTTGGTTGACGTAAAACGGCGTTGGCTCATCAACGCGGAGACCTTCAGCTCAATCGCTTGCTCATTGAGCGGCTCCGCACCAACCAAGCTAGCCTGCGCTCTCCCAGCCGCGGACAATTTCACCCGCCTACTCGCCGAGTTTTCCGCCCTCACGCAGCCGACGTTTTCGGCCGTCGCCGTCAAACACGGCGTCGAACACCACATCCCGACCATAGGTCCACCGGTCTATGCCAGGGCTCGTCGCCTCAACCCGGCCAAACTCGTCGTGGCGAAGCCGGAATTCGACTCGCTGGAGCGATTGGGCATTGTGTGGCGCTCGAATAGTGCGTCGGCCTCGCCCCTGCACATCGTGCCCAAACCGAGTGGCGGATGGCGACCATGCGGTGATTACCGCCGCGTCAACGACGCCACCACCCCCGACCGGTACCCGATACCACATATACAGGACTTTTCTGCCCGTTTGGCGGGGTGGGTGATCTTTTTCAAGGTCGACCTCATTCGGGGCTACCACCAGGTACCCGTCCGTCCGGCCGACGTGCCAAAGACGGCGGTAATTATACATTTTGGCCTCTTCGAGTTCCTTCGCATGCCGTTCGGCCTTAAGAACGCGGCCCAGGCCTTCCAACGGCTGATGCACAGCGTGCTGCGCAACCTCACCTTCCTTTTCGTCTCCTTGGACAACATTCTCGTCGCCAGCACTTCCCGGGCGGAGCACCTCATCCACCTGCGCACGCTTTTTGACTGCCTCGGCCAGCATGGCCTCATCATCAACCCGGCGAAATGCCAGTTTGGCGTAACGGCCGTCGACTTCCTGGGGCACCGCATCACGAAGCGCAGGGCCGTTCCGCTACTGACCAAGGTGGAGGCAGTCACAAGTTTCTCGCACCCCCGCTCCATCAAGGCCCTACAGGAATTTTTGGGAATGGTAAATTTCTACCACCGGTTCGTGCCTCGCGCCGCCCAACTCATGCGCCACCTGTACGAAGCCCTCCGGGGCAAGCCGGCCAAACACGACGTCGCCTGGACCAAAGAGATGGACGAGGCGTTCACGGGCGCTAAGCTGGCCCTCGCCAACGCGACCATGCTGGCGCACCCGGCGCTCGACGCACCCATCGCCCTCACCACGGACGCTTCCGACTACGCGGTGGGCGCCGTGCATGAGCAGTGGGTGAACGGGGCTTGGCAACCGCTGGCCTTCTTCAGCCGACAGCTTCGCCCTAATGAGCGCAAGTATAGCGCTTTCGACCGCGAGCTCCTCGGCCTTTACCTGGCCGTTCGCCACTTCCGCCATCTTTTGGAGGGCCGCCCGTTCACGGCGTTTGTGGACCACAAACCCCTGGTCTTTGCCATGGCCAAGGTTACAGAGCCATGGTCGGCCCGCCGGCAGCGCCACCTCTCCGCCGTGTCCGAATTTACGACGGACATCCGGCACGTCGCGGGCAAGGACAACGCTGTGGCCGATTGCCTCTCCCGGTCCGGCGCGAACGCCGTCCACCTGGGTGTGGACTTCGCCCGCATGGTGGCCGACCAGACCGCCGACCCCACGGTGCAAGCCCTCCGGACAGCCGACAGAGGGCTGCGGTTGGCCGACGTCCCCTTCGAGGACACGGAAACAGTTCTCCTGTGCGACGTTTCGCTGGGCCAACCTCGCCCCATCGTGCCCACAGGATGGCAGTGGCACATTTTTGACGCCCTCCACGGCCTTTCCCACCCGGGCCGGAAAGCATCGCAGAAGCTCGTGGCAGCGAAATTCATCTGGCACGGGCTCCGTAAAGACGTCCGCGACTGGGCCAATGCCTGTGTCGCCTGCCAGCGCGCGAAGGTCCACCGGCACACCCAGGCCACATTGGCACCATTCGACGTGCCCGCGCGGCGCTTCGACCACGTCAATGTGGACCTGGTGGGACCCCTTCCCTCCTCGCAGGGCTTCACCCACCTCCTCACGATGGTGGACAGGACCACCAGGTGGCCGGAGGCCACCCCGCTGGCATCAACAACATCCGCCGACATGGCGCAGGCCTTCATTGGCACCTGGATTGCCCGTTTCGGCGCCCCTTCGGACATCTCCTCCGACAGAGGCCCGCAATTCACCTCCGAGCTTTGGGGCATGGTCGCCCAGGCCTTGGGGGTCAAGCTTCACCACACCACGGCCTACCACCCCCAAGCCAACGGCTTGTGGGAGCGGTTCCACCGCTCGATGAAGGCCGCTCTCAGGGCCAGCCTCCAGGACGACGGTTGGGCCGACAGGCTCCAGTGGGTCCTATTGGGCCTCCGAACGGCCCCTAAAGAGGTCCTCCAGGCTTCCACCGCCGAGCTGGTCTATGGCCAGCCACTGCGCGTGCCGGGCGAGTTCATCCCTGATGCCACCGGCCCCTGGTCTGTGGCTCGCCAACGCTCGGTCCTCCAAGAGGTCGCCAGGAGATTCGCCCCCGTGCCCACGTCCCATTACGGCTGCCCCAAACCCCACGTCCCCCCAGCACTTCGCACTGCGGAGTACGTTTTTATCCGCAACGACCCACACCGGGGACCGCTCCGGCCGCCGTACGATGGACCCTTCCGGGTCCTGAAGAGGGACAAGTCGTTCATCGTGGACATCGGCGGCAAACCAGACCACATCTCCGTGGATCACCTCAAACTGGCCCATTTGGACCTCGACCAACCTCCACGGTTGGCCCTTCCTCCACGGCGGGGCCGTCCCCCGTCAACCAGGCCCCCCGCCCGACCATCCGCCGCCACGCCACCTACCACCCCCACACGAATCACCAGGGGTCGTTTCGGCCGGGTCATCAAGACCCCCCTCAAACTGACTCTCCCGGTGCAAGTTAATTCTGGGGGGGCGCATGTAGCGGTTTTTTTTTTGTTTGTTTTTTTTGTTTTGTATACAAGATCGAGGCTCGTGAAAGAGCGAACATTAATCACACAAAAAGGCAAACAGACACACAAAACAAATAACATCGGGAGCGGTAGACAAGATGGGGAGAGAGGGGGAAGGACACAAACAACATTTGAGAGCAGGGACCGAGAGACATGGAGACATCGAGAGAACTGTGGGAGGGAGAGGGCTTTGGGGGGGAGGCATGGGAAGGGGGGGGTGGGAGAGGTATAAAACATATGGACACTGCCAAGACTTCCAGGAAAGAAGTTGGAATTTCAAACAAGGTGGATCTGGGGTGAATTATTGGGGGTAGAAAAGATCAAGGTTTTGGATGGGGGAAGATAAGAGATGGTGGTGAACAGCTGTTTTGAAGACCTGGAGGGAGGAGTGTGATTGAAGTGAGTGTGGGAGTTTGTTCCAGAGGCGGGAGAAAAGAGGCATGAAAGAGCGAAGGTGAGCAGAGAGCCGAGATTTCGGCAGTTTAACCATCAGAGGGTGGCTGGCAGATCTTGTGCGACCTGTAGGAATATTTGGGGGACAGAGCACAGAGAGAGCTGGGGGAGCAAGGCCGGAGAGGAGTCGGTAGAAGACAGAAAGATAGCCCTCAGAGATAGCTTCATCGCGGGAGATTCCAATGATTCTGAAAGCTTTGGATTCAACAGCGTGAAGCCGAGCCAGGTGTGAGGCAGGAGCACCAGCCCATAGGGGAGAACAGTATTCCATTGAGCTGCGGATGAAAGCCTTGTATGTGGTGAGGAGCTCAGTTGTGCCTAGGAAGGACTTCGCACGACGGAGGATGCCCAGTCGGCGACTGGCTTTGGAGGCCAGCTTGGAAATGTGGTTTTCCCAAGAAAGATCATGGCAGATGGTGAGACCCAAAAGCTTGAGCGACAGAACTTCTTGGAGAGGATTGTTGAGAAAGTAGATGGGAGGGTTGTCCAGTCGATCTTTTCGGAGAGACATAGTAAGAGTGTGAGATTTGTCAGGATTGAAAGACATGTTCCACATGTTTGACCAGTCTGTGATTTTGTCCAGGTCTTCAGAGAGTGAGGAGGCTGCAGACTGCCGATCTGAGGGAAGAGGCATGGAGCGGCAGAGAGTGGAGTCATCAGCAAAGAGATACAGAGGATTTTCCAGAGGGTCGGAGAGATCATTGATAAAGACCAGAAAAAGCACAGGGCCCAGCACACTGCCTTGGGGAACTCCAGCCTGAACGGGAAGGGGAGATGAGAGAAATCCATTCAGGGCCACACGTTGACTACGACCAGAGAGGAAGTCCGCAAGCCATGCATGGAGATTTCCATGGATACCATAGGAGGAGAGTATGGTGAGCAGAGCTGGGTGCCAGACCGTATCGAAGGCACGTAATATGTCAAGGGAGACAGCTCTGATTTCCTGTTTGGCATTGAGGACCTCCATCCATTGTTGAGACAGCAGAAGCAGCATGTCCAGAGTAGAGTGACCTGGTCTGAAACCAAATTGATGATCAGAGATCAAGCCATTGGAGAAGAGGAAAGATTTCATATCCGAAGCAATGATGGATTCCATGACTTTGCTGATAATTGGGAGCAGGCTGATTGGTCTGTAGTTGCAAGGATCTGTTTTTGCACCTTTTTTGTGTAAAGCGGTAATATTTGCTGATTTCCAGGATGCTGGCAGATGACCTTGAGCAAAGGATAGGGTGAAAAGAACAGAGAGAAGGTGAGATAGAGCGGCAGAGCAGGATTTTAGGACCCGTGGGCTGATGCCATCTGGTCCAGTTGCAGAATCAGAGTCGAGGTTTGACAAAAACTCCTCCACCTTGTCAGGAGAGAAGGTCACAGAGTCCAGGAGCAGTTTGGTTCGACTGGGAAAGGTGGGAACAGAGAGAGATGGGTTTGGAACTAAGGATTTTGAGGCAAACACAGAGTTGAGGCAAACACGTGCGATGTCAACTGTGTGGCCATTTGAGGTAAGGGAGGGGATGGAGGGGGAACAAACACCCGAAACGGATTTGACCAGACGCCACCAGGATTTGGAGGAAGGAGACAGGTTTGAGAGTTCATTCTTGAGTGAGGAGAGATAGTGCTTCCTGGCACTCCTGAGGGTAGACACACACTTGTTCCGAGCTTGGTGGAAGGAACTGAGATTTCCTTCAGTTGGATTAGCCTTCCAAGAGGCAAAGGCAAGTTGTTTCAGGGCAACTGCCTCACCACAAGATTCAGTGTACCATGGACGGGAGGAAGGGTAAGACAACTGAAGGCGAGATGGGATAAATCTGTGCATGAGAGAGATCAGTTTGCTTTGGAAGAATTCCCAGGAAGAATTGATGTCAGAGGCAGTGGAGATGGGAGACCAATCCAGACGATTGATGGCTGCTTGAAGACCGTCCCAGTCGGCCTGAGTGAAATGCCAGACTCTTCGACGCTGAGGAGGCTCTCTGAGAATGGCCAGAGAGATGTCCACTTTGACAAGCACATGATCAGAAGAACCGATTGGAGCAGAAGAAGAGCAGCAGACATTAGCAGGGAAGTTAGACATAACCAAGTCTAGAAGAGAAGATACTCCATTGGCTGAGATCCGGGTCGGGAAATTGACAGATTGTGTCAATCCTAATTTTACATTACGTGGTATTTCCTCGGGTCCCTGCTAGTCTTTTCATAAACCACTGATTACAAACATGGAAAAGTCCAACAAATTTGTGGCCCCTAATTCCTAGCATTATGGGTGTTCACGCTATTTGCTTTCTTCTCAGAAACTACACAGGTAATTTTGATTAAAATTTACCAAAACCTTCCTCACCCATGATGTATCAATGTTTGTTCACGCTATTAGAAAAATTGGGGCTAAGGAGGTATACGTGGTTATATTTATAACAAAACAAACGGTTACCGGAAGCATACACAATCACCTTGTCGATGACGCAACCGGCGAGCGGTTACTTGTCTGGACTCGCCCGGACGTGTCCAGACTTGCCTTTCCCGGGCGAACACTTGACTTGCATCCCACGCCCCGTTGAGAGGCGTGGCTTTCCTATTTGCATACCACGCCCCGCCGGAGAGGCGTGGCTTTTGTGTGTTGAACTTGACTTATAAATTGCCGCCCGTTCGATCGGCTGATTCAGTGCTTTTGAGTTGAGCTAGAAATAAATAGCTCAGTGAAACTTCGTTCCTGGTGTCGTCCATTTTGCCTGGCTTTATCGTGAGAGCATAGCTCCACACTATAATATGAAATATGCTTTGACAGAAGCAACAACCTCATATACACAGGTCGAGCTACTTTGTACATTAATGACCTGCACAAGAAGTACCTGTACAAGAAGTTGCATTTGGCAAATGATTCCACTTTACATAAATATAACAAAACAGGTAAATGTGGACACGTACAGACGTATCCTAATGATTAGAAAAATACAGAAAAGTTTATAAGTGATCTTTCATTTTGGATATACTTAATGACCTTTGCAATCCTATTTTTAGCTACCTTGAACATATAATTCTGGGGACCCTATCTGATGGCGAGTAGTCAGTCCGTAAACACTTAATTGCAACTTCTCCGAAACCGCTGATGGGATTGTGACCAAATTTGGCACAAACGATATTTGTTGTGTTGTGACTAAAGTTTGTTCATGGCATTAAAAAAATCGAGGTCTAAGGGGGTTTACCAGGGGGTCAAAGTGGATCCAGTGGTTGCCACCCAAAATTGGTATTTGCTTTCTTCTCAGAAACTACACAGGTAATTTTGATTAAAATTTACCAAAACCTTCCTCACCCATGATGTATCAATGTTTGTTCACGCTATTAGAAAAATTGGGGCTAAGGAGGTATACCTGGTTGGGGGTGGAGGGAGAAGGATGTTGCCAAACAAAATTGATATTTTTCTGTTTGTTTGTTTAAAGTCTCATGATTATGTTAGTATGATTCTACATGCTGTACTGTCTTCTCGCAGCCATGAAAATTGGTTTAAAATACCATGAGTCAGTGCACTATACTGTTTTTTCTACCAGGTGAGCACCAGGGGTATTGCCCCTATGTTTAAAATCTCCCTCATGTCTGAAAGAAGCAGTTTGTGTGCAAAGATTGCACGTTACAGCACTTCCAGATGCTGACAACATTAGAACCCTTCATAATTACCCTTTAGAATCACCCTTTAGATTTTCCCTTTATAATTTCCCTTTATAATTTCCCTTTATAGTTACCCTTTACAACCCTTTAGAATTACCCTTTAGAACCCTTTGGAATTAACCTTTAGAACCCTTTATAATAACCCTGTAGAATCACCCTTTAAAATTACGGGGTTGGGTGGATTGGCGAAGATAAGAGATGGTGGTGAACAGCTGTTTTAAAGACCTGGAGGCAGGCGTGGGATTGAAGGGAGTGGCGGAGTTTGTTCCAGAGGCGGGAAAAAGGGGACTAAAAGAGTGAAGGTGAGCAGAGAGCCTAGATTTTGGCAGTTTAACAATCAGAGGGTTGCTGGCAGATCTTGGGCGACCTGTAGGAATATTTGGGGGACAGAGCACAGAGCGAGCTGGGGGAGCAAGGCCGGAGAGGAGTCAGGAGAAGACAGAAAGACCACCAACCTGCCTGCGGTGAGTGAGTGAAAGGCCCTCGGAGTTAGCTTCATCGCAGGAGATTCCAATGATTCTGAAAGCTTTGGTTTCAACAGCGTGAAATTTCGTACGACGGATTCCCAGTCGGCGACTGGCTTTGGAGGCCACCTTGGAACTGTGGTTTTCCCAAGAAAGATCATGGCAAATAGTGAGACCCAAAAGCTTGAGCGACATAACTTCTTGGAGAGGATTGTTGAGAACGTAGATGGGAGGGTTTTCCAGTCGGTCTTTCGGGAGAGACATCGTAAGAGTGTGAGATTTGTCAGGATTGAAAGACATGTTCCACTTGTTTGACCAGTCTGTGATTTTGTCCAGATCTGCAGAGAGTGAGGAGGCTGCAGACTGCCGATCTGAGGGATGAGGAATGGAGTGGCAGAGAGTGGAGTCATCAGCAAAGAGATAGAGAGGATTTTCAAGAGAGTCGGAGAGATCAATGATGAAGACCAGAAATAGCACAGGGCTCAGAACACTACCTTGGGGAACTCCAGCCAGAACAGGCAAGGGCGATGAGAGAAATCCATTCAGGGCCACACGTTGACTACGACCTGAGAGGAAGTCCGCAAGCCAAGCATGGAGATTTCCTTGGATTACATATGAGGAGAGTTTGGTGAGCAGAGCTGGGTGCCAGACTGTATTGACGGCACGTGATATGTCAAGGGAGACAGCTCTGATTTCCTGTTCGGCATTGAGGACCTCCATCCATTGTTGACACAGCAGAAGCATCATGTCCAGAGTAGAAAGACCTGGTCTGAATCCAAATTGATGATCAGAGATCAAGCCATTGGAGAAGAGGAAGGATTTGATATCCGAAGCAATGATGGATTCCATGACTTTGCTGATAATTTGGAGCAGGCTGATTGGTCTGTCGTTGCAAGGATCTGTTTTTGCACCTTTTTGTGTAAAGCGGTAATGTTTGCTGATTTCCAAGATACTGGCAGATGACCTTGAGCAAAAGAGAGGGTGAGATAGAGCGGATGAGCAGGGTTTTAGGACCCGTGGACTGATGCCATCTGGTCCAGTTGCAGAATCAGAGTCGAGGTTTGACAAAAACTTCTCCACCTTGTCAGGAGAGAAGGTCACAGAGTCCAGGAGCAGTTGGACTCGACTGGGCAAGGTGGCAACAAGGAGAGATGGGTTTGGGACACAGGATTTTGAGGCAAACACAGAGTTGAGGCATTCGGCTTTGTCACGTGTGGTGTCAACTGTGTAGCCATTTGAGGTGAGGGAAGGGATGGAGGGGGAACAAACACCAGAAACGGATTTGACCAGACGCCTCCAGGATTTGGAGGAAGGAGATAGGCTTGAGAGTTCAATCTTGAGTGTGGAGAGATAGTGCTTCCTGGCACTCCTGAGGGTAGACACACACTTGTTCCGAGCTTGGTGGAAGGAACTGAGATTGCCTTCAGTTGGATTTGCTTTCCAAGAGGCAAAGGCAAGTTGTTTCAGGGCAACTGCCTCACCACAACTGCCTCACCACTTTAGAATTAACCTTTTGAATTACGCTTTAGAATTACCTCTCAGAATTACCTTCAGAATTACCCTTTAGAATTACCATTTAGAATTAGCCTTTCGAATTACCCTTTAGAATTACGCTTTAGATTTACGCTTCAGAATTACCTTTTAGAATTACCTTTTGGAATTACCCTTCAGCATCACCCTTTACAACGACGCTTTATAATTACCCTTGAGCGTTACGCTTTAGAATTACGCTTTCGAATTACCTCTTGGAATTACCCTTCAGAATTACCCTTAAGAATTACCCTTTAGAATTACCATTTAGAATTAGCCTTTAGAATTATCCTTTAGAATTACGCTTTAGATTTTCGCTTTAGAATTGCCTTTTGGAATTACCTTTAGGAATTACCCTTTAGCATCACCCTTTACAACTACGCTTTATAATTACCCTTGAGAGTTACGCTTTAGAATTATGCTTTAGAATTACCTCTGAGAAATTAATCTTTCGAATTACCCTTTAGAATTCGCCTTTAAAATTAGCCTTTAGAATTACCCTTTGCAATTCCCCTTTATAATTAGCCTTTAGAATTACCCTTTCGAATTACGCTTTAGAATTACCTTTTAGAACCCTTTAGAATCACCCTTTACAACTACGCTTTATAATTACCCTTTAGAATTACCCTTTAGAATAACCTCTTAGAAATACCCTTCAGAATTACCCTTTATAATTATGCTTAAGAATTACCTTTTAGAACACTTTAGAATTACCATTTACAACTACACTTTAGAATTACCCTTCACAACTACACTTTAGAATTACCCTTTAGAACCCTTTAGCATTACACTTTAGAACCCTTGAGAATTACCCTTCATAATTACCCTTTATAATTACTCTTTAGAATTACCCTTTACAATTTGCCTTTAGAATTACCCTTTAAAATTACCCTTCATAATTACCCTTTATAATTACCCTTTAGAATTACCCTTTACAATTTTCCTTTAGAATTACCCTTTAGAATTACCCTTTAAAATTTTCCTTTCGAATTAGCCTTTTTAATTACCCTTTAGAATTACACTTCATAATTACCATTTACAATTTTCCTTTTAAATTATCCTTTTGCATTGAATGAATGAATGAATGATCGTTTTAAGGCCATTTTCCCCGCTAGAGCAGGGGTTAGCCATGCGGGCCCCATGACAATCATGGTTCCCTGTTTGAGGCAATGTTTTTATGGCCGGATGACATTGCATTACCCTTCATAATTACCCTTTATAATTAACATTTATAATTGCCCTTTAGAATTACCCTTTACAATTTTCCTTTAGAATTACCCTTTAGAATTACCTTTTGGAATTACCCTTTAGAATTAAACTTCAGAGTTACCCTTTAGGATTAGACTTTAAAATTAGCCTTTTGAATTAGCCTTTAGAATTAGCCTTCAGAATTACCCTTCAGAATTACCCTTCAGAATTACCCTTCAGAATTACCCTTCAGAATTACCCTTCAGAATTCGCCTTCATAATTGCCCTTTATAATTACCTTTTGGAATTATCCTTTAGAATTAAACTTCAGAGTTACCCTTTATAATTACCCTTTAGGATTAGACTTTAAAATTAGCCTTTGGAATTACCCTTTAGAATCACCCTTCAGAACCCTTTAGAAATAATCCATTAGGATTACCCTTTAGAACCCTTTCGAATAATCCTTTAGGATTACCCTTTATAACTAGCCTTTCGAATTACCCTTCATAATTAGCCTTGAGAATTACTCATTAGAATCACCCTTCAGAATCCTTTAGAATAATCCTTTCGAATTACCTTTAAGAACCCTTTAGAATAATCCTTTCGAATTACCTTTTATAATTACCGTTCATAATTACCCTTCACAATTTTCCTTTAGAATTACCCTTTGGAATTACCCTTTAGAATTACCCTTTGGAATTAACCTTTAGAATTACCCTTTAGAATTACCCTTTAGGATTAGACTTCAAAATGAGCCTTCAGAATTAGCTTTTATAATTACCCTTCAGAATTACCCTTTAGAATTACCCTTTATAATTCGCCTTCATAATTGCCCTTTTAATTAGCCTTGAGAATTACCCTTTAGCATTAACCCTTTACAACTACGCTTTATAATTACCCTTGAGCGTTACGCTTTAGAATTACGCTTTAGAATTACCTCTTGGAATTACCCTTTACAATTACCCTGAAGAATTACCCTTTAGAATTATCATTTAGAATTAGTCTTTAGAATTATCCTTTAGAGTTACGCTTTAGATTTACGCTTTAGAATTGCCTTTTGGAATTACCTTTAGGAATTACCCTTTCGCATCACCCTTTACAACTATGCTTTATAATTACCCTTGAGAGTTACACTTTAGAATTACGCTTTAGAATTACCTCTGAGAAATTACTCTTTCGTTTTACCCTTTAGAATTAGCCTTTAAAATTAGCCTTTAGAATTACCCTTTAGAATTACCCTTTATAATTAGCCTTTAGAATTACCCTTTAGAATGACGCTTTAGAATTACCTTTTAGAACCCTTTAGAATCACCCTTTACAACTACGCTTTATAATTACCCTTTAGAATTACCCTTTAGAATTACCTCTTAGAATTACCCTTCAGAATTACCCTTTATAATTACGCTTAAGAATTACGTTTTAGAACACTTTAGAATTACCATTTACAACTACACTTTAGAATTACCCTTCACAACTACACTTTAGAATTACCCTTCACAACTACATTTTAGAATTACCCTTGAGAACCCTTTAGCATTACACTTTAGAACCCTTGAGAGTAGATGATAAATGTTGTTCCTGGGACAGCCCCAAATCTCCATTCACTTACATGTAAATTTTCCTCTCACCATCACTTTCCTTCATTTCCCATAAACAACTCTATTCCTGCCCCCCTTGGTCTTATGGGCCTTTTACTCTTACTATCAATGATCATTGTTGTTTAGTAGACCACTGAAACAATGATCCTATAAATATTTGTTTATGTGTGGGAAATAATTTAATTCTCTTACCACTTCCATCACCATCTAATACATTAACAAAGAATATGTTTGAGTTTGGTTCTTTATCAAGATATTTTAACTGAGCTAAGATAAAATGATAAACCTCCCTCAATGTTCTTGTTTGAGCGCCTCCTGTGCCACACACTTTTTGGTCGGCTCTGTCCATTTTTTGTTAAGCTCCGCCCACATTTTTGTTAAGCCACGCCCACTTTTTACGAAGTCCCATCCACTTTTTGCTAAGGTCCGCCCACTTTTGTTAAGCCCTGCCCATTTTTTGCTAAGCCCCACCCACTTTATAAACTCTGCCATTGTATCATTTTCAGTTAAGACATGCCCAGGCAATTTCCACAGGAAATGACACCCAGTCCTTCTTATAAAAGGCACCGACCACACAGGCTTTTTCAAACACGCTTTCTGCTTCACTTGAGAATGGCCGACAGTGCTGACATGGATTGGGATAATTTTGGTATCCCTTGGAGTCCTACTACCTGTGAAGCGCTCAACCTTCAGATTGATGAACTGGACTCGAACCTCTTATCAATGGAGGTAAGTTTGTTTATGTATTTATTTATTTATTTAATTTTTAATTTTTATTTTTATTTTTTTATTTTTAGGTGAGACTCGTGTAAGAGTTAACAAAGTTTATTTTAATATTCATAGTGCTTGATTTATACAAATAAAAATATTGTATTAAATTAATACATTGTTATTTTCTCCCACAGGAAATTGGATCTGAGATACGAAATGAAAATTCTACTTTTAACACAACTTGGGATAAAGATTTTTTTTGTTTGAAGATCTTTTGAACAACCAAGACCCACAGAACGAGTTCTACCTTGATGACCCAGCCAAAGAGTTATACCTTGGAAATCCACAATATACTGAAAAAGAGTTCTACCATGATGATACTTATTGTGAGTTATCAAAACAAAACCCACTGAACAAGTTCTACCTTGATGAGCCAGAATACAAGTCATACATTGGAGACCCACAAATTTCTGAAAATTGGGAAAGGGGAGTTCTCCCTGATGGTCCGCAGTTATACTATGTGAGACACATCATAGAAACCCTAAAAAATTGGGCAAGGAGAGTTCTCCCTGATGGTCCGCAGTTATACTATGTGAGACACATCATAGAAACCCTAAAAAATTGGGAAAGGGAAGTTTTCCCTGATGGTCCGCAGTTATACTATGTGAGACTTATCACGGAAACCCCCAATATTTCTGAAAATTGTGGTTCTACCTTGGAGACTTGGAAAGATGGTTATATTTTTGGAGACTCGGAATGGGGGTTTTGTTTTGATGACTCGGAATGTGATACCTATAGTCTAGTAGGAAGACTAGGTCCCCCTGCACCCCCCGGAGATATACTTCTAATCAGTGTTTCTAGATTGGAAAAAATGTGTAGAAAATGACTAGCTATGGCCCCAAGCTGAAAAAATGTCCCACATACCATTTTTATGCAAATTACTGCTGCAAATTTTATGCAAAATTATGCAAATTTTATGCAAATTTTTGATGAGGAGTAGAGTTGAGGGGTCTTTGAGGGCTTCATCGAGGTGCTCTCGGTTGCAAGACTGGGTCATTCTGAGAAGCACAGCAGGGTCAGAGATCATGATGTTCTCCTCCTCAGTGAATCTCTCCATCAACAGCCTCTCCATTGCCTCACACACTGTTTTGAGGCAAAAGAGGGACTTTGCGTAGGCCTTTCCACTGAGAACACCTTTGAGAGATCCACTTGTTACTAGTTGTGCCTCAAAGAGAATCTCTGCATATCCAGAACCACGCATCTTGTGTCCAGTGAGCATCCCGATGTAGTTCATGGATGTGTGGAAGGGTCCAATCGTTACTACATGACTAGCAAATTCATTTGGCCAGCGCCAGATGATGGGAAGGGCTTTCATGCAGACACCCAGATCAAATGTATTCAGGACCCATCTCTGACCCACCTCAGCAGTTGCTGCCTCGGAACGCTTCAGTAGCTCACGAACAACTGCGTTGTCTGTGATCGGTTGGTGGATAGGCGTGCAGTAGTCGACTGTTGATTTGCTGGGTGGGGGAGAACCAGTTGCAGAGGTGAAACCCCCTAGCCCAGGCACAGGCTGCAGGCCATTGCCATGCCATGCAGGCACCAGGCACAGACCGATCACAGACAACGCAGTTGTTCGTGAGCTACTGAAGCGTTCCGAGGCAGCAACTGCTGAGGTGGGTCAGAGATGGGTCCTGAATACATTTGATCTGGGTGTCTGCATGAAAGCCCTTCCCATCATCTGGCGCTGGCCAAATGAATTTGCTAGTCATGTAGTAACGATTGGACCCTTCCACACATCCATGAACTACATCGGGATGCTCACTGGACACAAGATGCGTGGTTCTGGATATGCAGAGATTCTCTTTGAGGCACAACTAGTAACAAGTGGATCTCTCAAAGGTGTTCTCAGTGGAAAGGCCTACGCAAAGTCCCTCTTTTGCCTCAAAACAGTGTGTGAGGCAATGGAGAGGCTGTTGATGGAGAGATTCACTGAGGAGGAGAACATCATGATCTCTGACCCTGCTGTGCTTCTCAGAATGACCCAGTCTTGCAACCGAGAGCACCTCGATGAAGCCCTCAAAGACCCCTCAACTCTACTCCTCATCAAAAATTTGCATAAAATTTGCATAATTTTGCATAAAATTTGCAGCAGTAATTTGCATAAAAATGGTATGTGGGACATGTTTTCAGCTTGGGGCCATAGCTAGTCATTTTCTACACATTTTTTCCAATCTAGAAACACTGATTAGAAGTATATCTCCGGGGGGTGCAGGGGGACCTAGCCTTCCTACTAGACTACTATCTTGGAGGCTCAACAGGAATGTGGTTATACCTTGGAAACTTGGAAAGTTGGTTTTATTTTGGAGACTCTACATGTGGGGTTCATCTTGGAGACTCTTTGGATTCTAAAGCAATGAACAATGTTCTTTGTTTAATGACGCTTGATTTAAGCAATATCAAGAAAGTTCGCGGAAGAAAATGCTGGAAAATTCTTTCTTCCCATTTCTACTTCTTCAAACTTGAAAGCCTTGAAAGACAGAATTGGTGGGAAGAGGAAAAAAAAAAAATGAAATACGTATTTTTTAAAAAGGAGAAAAAAAAGATTATGTTAGGGTTAGGGTTAGGGTGGGATTTTGAATGTGAGGGTTAGGGATGGGGTTGGGTTAGGGATGGGGTTGGGTTAGGGTTGGGATTTTGAATGTGAGGGTTAGGGTTGGGGTTGGGTTAGGGATGGGGTTGGGTTAGGGTTGGGATTTTGAATGTGAGGGTTAGGGTTGGGTTTGGGTTAGGGATGGGGTTGGGTTAGGGTTGGGTTAGGGATGGGGTTGGGTTAGGGATGGGGTTGGGTTAGGGATGGGGTTGGGTTAGGGATGGGGTTGGGTTAGGGATGGGGTTGGGTTAGGGATGGGGTTGGGTTAGGGATTGGTTGGGTTAGGGATGGGGTTGGGATGGGGTTGGGTTAGGGATGGGTTTGGGTTAGGGATGGGTTTGGGTTAGGGATGGGGTTGGGTTAGGGATGGGTTTGGGTTTGGGATGGGGTTGGGTTAGGGATGGGGTTGGGTGAGGGATGGGGTTGGGTTAGGGATGGGGTTGGGTTAGGGATGGGGTTGGGTTAGGGTTTGTATATTATTATGACTCACTCACACATACACACACACAAAAGTTAAGCCCCAACTGAAAAGTTGAGGGATTCTGTGTTTGGGGTTCACAGATCTCAAGAACGAATCCCCATTGTACACACAAAAGTTAAGCCCCAACTGAAAAGTTGAGGGATTCTGTGTTTGGGGTTCACAGATCTCAAGAATGTATCCCCATTGTACACACAAACAAAAGTTAAGCCCCAACTGAAAAGTTGAGGGATTCTGTGTTTGGGGTTCACAGATCTCAATGTATCCCCATTACATTTTATTTATTTATTAATTATTTTCAAGGGTATCATCTGCTTACTTGTGTTTTTTGTAATTCTTGTGAGTAAAATGAACCCAAGATTTCTTCCCCATTCATATCATATAATTTGTAAGTCCAAGGGACTGTATCCATTACATCAACAATTTTGAAAAATTCATTAGTCCATCTCTTTGTATAACCTTTCTCAAAATGGCTTTTCCATTTGAAAATTCTTACAATATCACCAACTTTGAACTTGGGCTTTCTCAAATTAATCTCCTTTTCATATTCTAATTTTGTAAATGTTTCTGATGGTTTTGATTTTGTTGATGAATGAACGGTATTATTGTAATTATCTACAATATCCTGAATTAAATATACCCATTGTTGAGAACCGAGTTGTGTGAATTTTTTTTATAATTTCTCTTTCAAAGTACGATTAAAACGCTCAATAACAACTGCTTTTCCTTCATTAAAGGTGCTGTATAATTTAATACCCTCCTCCTCAAGAAATTTCATAAATATTTTGTGAGAGAACTCTGATCCCTCATCAGTCCATAACTTCTTTGGTTTCCTTTTATCCCTATCAAATATTAGCTTAAAGGCTAACATTAAAGTATTACCTCTCTTGTTTTTCAAAGGAACAACCTAGGCAAATCTACTCCTCAAATCAATAACGGTTAAAGCATACCTGTATCCCTTATCATTATTTAGTTCGATTAAATCAGCGGACCATATGTGGTTGGTGTATTTAGAATAAACTTTCCTTCTTTTAAACTTTGTGATTATAGGTTTATGTAATTCATTAGCCAAAAGCTCCTCAGTCTTGATAACATCATTGGAGTTTAATAGTTTTTTGGGGAATAACCAAGACCAAGTTTCAATTTAGCACTTATCATTTTTTTCACAATAAACCTATCAACTTTCTCTCTCAATGTAGGATTTCGTATCAAGGACAAATTATACAATATTTCTCTGTCTGCTTCATGTTTTTCATTCAATGTAGTGGTATTCCCATAAGCAATATCATGCTTCATACACACTTCATAAACCCTATTTATAGGCTTGGACCAAGGTTTAGGATTGTCAGCCTCATCTAATCTTTTATCCAGGGTTGTTCCAGGACCACAGAAAGAATATCCAGGAAGATGTAGTTCCCCAGGAATTCCAGTTGTTGTAAATTTACTTCCTGACAGAAACTTTTGTATGTCTCCTCCACTTTTCGGAGAGATGAATTGGCACTTTTTAGAGCCACACACTTGACATATTCCATTTTGATAAACTCTATTATTTTTAGCTTTAACATCAGAGATATTTTTAGATTTGGTTTTCTTTTTACATTTGAGACAATAACTCATATTTATTTATCAGAAAAATTCTGACAGAGTATCAAAACCTTTTTGGTTTTCAACATATACATTTCTATCTTAATTTTTAAAACATAAAGAATCCTTAGGAATGCCTTCACTCTCTCCTCCATTTATTTACAAATAAAAACGAACTAAAGTCAATAACACCAACATCATCAACTATATGACCTTTGTCTTCTTCATGTAAATCTCCTCGCTGAACTCATCTCAACCATTTTTAAAATCATTATCTTAGTAAGAGTCGTTAATTCTTTATTTTCCTCTTCGGTGCGTTGAGATTGATTTATTTGCTGTAATACACTCAATCTTTTACGAATCTCACTGATTTCCATCTTTTTATATTTTTCCTCCCTCTCTCTTTGCTCCCTTTCCTCCCTCTCCTCCTTCTCCTTTTTCTCCCTCTCCTCCTTCTCCTTTTCCTCCCTCTCCTCCTTCTCCCTTTTTCTCTTTCCTCCTTCTCCCTTTTCTCTCTTTCCTCCTTCTTCCTTTTCTCCCCCTCCTCCTTCTCCTTTTTCTCCCTCTCCTCCCTCTCCTTTTTCTCCCTTTCCTCCTTCTCCTTTTTCTCCCTTTCCTCCTTCTCCTTTTTCTCCCTTTCCTCCTTCTCCTTTTTCTCTCTTTCCTCCTTCTCTTCTTCAACTCCTTCCTCATCCCTTGCTACCCTTGAGTTTGAGCCCCAAAGAATATTATACATATACTCATCTGGATTTTGAGATATTCTTGTATCTATAATTATTTTTCTCATAATAGGATACCAATAAGATTTGTTGATGATTTCTAAAAGAGTTTTATATTTCATAACTTTGAGAAGTTCATTTTTATTTAATATTTTAAACAAGTCTCTATTTGTGGGTTTAGCAATATCAGTATAAGTCCAGTTTTTTATGACAAAATTCCCATGTATATGCTCCAAATCATAAGGTATATAATACCGAGCACCCTTTTCTTGTAGGTATCCTTGAATACAAAAATTATAATTCTCTTGTAGTCTTCTTCCTGCCATTTATGTATCAGAAATATATGTGAGATTAATATTATGACAGGTAATACCACCCCATCTTCCCACTACCAAATCGGTTTGTATTCCTCGGCTTTCTATCCTTATCTCATTACCTTCCTTCTTTGTCATGCTAACCATCGCTATACTATCATATATTTTTCTTTTCTTAAAATCATGTATTTGTTGTTAACTAATTGTACTTCCACATAAATCCTTATCCTCGCCAAGTGGATAATATTCTTCTTTACGAGACTGATTCAAATCATGTAGGTCTTCTAAGTTTATTGAAAAATACCAATTATACCCGAAATCAGGCATATCATACCCCCATTTATTAATTCGCATATTAACTACATGTCCTTCTTTATAAAATTCAATTGTAAGCAGGTAGTTAAATTCAATGAGGAAAGGTGTATGGTCAGTATAACCAGGTGTTGTGGTTGTAAATTTTACTTGTTTAACAAAACGTGCTGTTTTCTTTAAAAATATATATTGTGATAAATCACTGAATCTAATTAAGTCATTCGCATCTGTAGGGTTTGGATAATTGATTAATTTATAAGTATTCTTCATATTAATATTTTTACTTATACTATATTTTTGTCGTTCAGCCTGTGCCTTTGTATAATAATTTGATAAATCAATATCCTGAGAGGGTTCTCCAAAGATAGAACCATCTTTTCCAACATAAGTCATTTATATTAGATTAAAAATGATATCATAAAAATTTTCATTATTGTTGAGTTGAAATAATACATATAAACATAATTGACCACAACATTTAGAATTAATTTATTGAACTTGAAATGTTTGATAAACACCATTCTGTAAGAATTGTATTACTTCAACAGGTGGTGGCATACCATAACTATCAAAATAATATTTATCCTGACTATTATGAATACAAACCCAATGAGAACCATTCTGTGTGTCTAAATTCATAATAATATTTTTTGTATTCTTGGACAACTTTGTTAATTCATCTTTCATACAGATTACCACATTATCAATTTTTAGTTTTTTACAATACTTAGCTAGTTCTATATTTGACGTTGTATTCTTTCCAAATTGTTTAAACCATTTATCCATTTATTTATGAGAAAGATACAATCCATTACCCCGTTTAGTTAGTTTAACACCCGCTTGAGCGATAGAGGAAAGCATATCTCCAACCAACAATCTAGCTTTATCAGGTAGACTTTCAAGTTTTTGAGCAAAATCTACAATTACACCACTTCCACTAATTTGTTTCTCCAACTCCTTGTTATGTCTTTCCAATTCTTTTTGAGCTTTTAGTTGTGCCTTCCTTTCGTTTGCAGTTTTTACCGCTGCTGAAATACCACCAGTCAATGCTCCCGCCGCACTTAAACCAGCAAATAAAGGAATTAGAAATGGGAGAAATCCTCCCTCTTGTATTGAATATCTCTTTAACATAGGTTTTGTCATTTTAATTTTAAGTGATCCAGCATCATTTAGTGTTTTTACCTGCTCTCTTGTGAGTAAAACATCAATTCTTACTGCTCCTTTTCTTTGAATTGTATTAACATTAATAATACAAGGCTTTTGATTTTGAATGCAAGATGTTAATTTATTAAGATTGATTTGATTAACATATACCGGTTCTTTCCTACTCATTTATTTATGAGAAAAAATCTATGTGATATTAATCATAACACCATTATCTGTATTAATCTGTAATTCTGTTTCTTCCAAAAGCAAACAATATGCATTAACCTCTTCACTCTCCCATCTTTCAATGTAAAGAGAAGTATCCACTCTATTAGACTTTATAGTTTCTTTTTGAGAACTCAGGTCAATTGCGTAGATCGTATGAAGTTTTTGAAACGCAACCATATCCAAAATAGGGTCATTATTAACGTTGCTTTCACGCACATTTTGGTAAGACTTGTAGGCTTCTGCATAATCATTTTTTTCCCAATCAATTTCCAATCTATCTCGTGGATAAAATGTGCCATCAAGAGAAACCCGAAGTTGTTTCACCTTAGCATTATCACTCAGCGCATTATTCTTATCAGTACCGTCCTCTCCATCTGGTTTTTTAAAAAATGAGCCATAGGTATCGTGGCTTTCCTTGAAGAACCCCCAAATTCCAAGTGTAGGTAGTGTGTTCCAGTTTAACGTGTTGACATCTTCTTTTAAGGTATGATACATTTAGCGGTTTCTTTGAGTTAAGTCTTCTGTTTAACATCTCTTCCGTTTTAAGATTAGGAGTATATTCGCTGATATACCAACACAAATCATTAATAACAAATTTATTATTATCACCAAAAGCATCTTGAGCCCCAAAAAGCAATCTATTTACATTATCATTCCTTTGTAGTTGAAAGCTAATTTTAAGCCCATACAAAACTTTATCATAATCACAAAATCCAAATATACCTTTAAGAGGTACTGCTACGGTAAAACTATTCTCTGCTTTTGCATCATCATTATACATTGCCTTCCTTTGACTATAACCAGGGTCAGCATTTGTTCCCGTTGACATATCAGGAATAAAACCTTCAACAACTCACTTACCCATTCTATCACGAAACGAATATAGTGTAAATTTCATCATTTCAGATGTAGCAGAGACATAATCAACCGCTTCAACCTCTTGTGTTCCAATATACAGGCGAACACTATCAAACATTTTCCAGAAGAAATCATTTACGAGTGTAGCATTAGTGTTATTCGCAGCCTTAGTGAATTTAAATTTACACAGCAAGAAACTATCAGCGAGATTCAAGTAAGTTTGTTGATTATTTATTTCAAAACTTTTTGTTCCATTTGAATTCCAGTCTGTTCCTGTTATAGCATTTACCTTAAAATAGTCTTCCTTTTTCGTGGAGTTTGAAATGATAATTGTATCATCCAAATCATAGATACTATCAATCGCTTCCATACTTGTATTTATATAGCATTAAAATCGTTGAAACCCTGACCCAAGTATTTTCATGATTTTTTGTCGTTCTTGTGAAGACAGTTGAGTTTTGCCTTTTTTAAATTTCTTTGATTGCTTGTAATTTATGAGACTCCTTTTGAGCATCTTTTATACTCTTTATAGCACCCGCTACATTTCCTACGGCAGAAGCAGTTGAACCAATTAGGTCTTTATGTTGAAGAATGGTTGAACCAATACCCATAAGAGTATCAATTATCCCATCTCCTTTATTTCTAAATTGATGAGCTACACCTCGTTGTCTCTTAGGTTTATAGTATCCTCTCCCAAGAAACATACCTTCACCATTATAGTATGGTGAAAGGTACATGCCCTCCCCTGTAATTATTTTATATTTTCCCAACTCGTGTTTTCTCACAATAACCATTATTTATTTATCAAAAAAATTCACGAAGGTGAATTCTGATGGATATAATTTCTTCATTAAAGGATATCATACGATTATCTTGGTCGGTTATCCTAAAATTTACTCTGTATATGGTTTTTCCTGACACAGGTAAATAAACAAGATTTTTGGGTTCCATATTAAATTTATAACCAATTGGTGTTGAGTATGCGCTGAATGAAAATATTGTATTTGTTTTTATTCATCCGTTATAAGCACCATCAATCAAATCACTATGAATTAACACCGAATTTATACCGGAGGATGTTTGAATGACATTATCACTGAAAAACGTCCCGTTCGTTTCAATCTTTTTTTAGGAGAAACCCAACAACTCTCTAAATGATTTATCAATTGTGAAATCCACTTTATAATTATTTTTAAGTTTAATAGTTGATTTTGAAGTGTGTTTTTGAATATCTATGACAATATTTTTTGGTTCATCACCTTGTTCTTTCATAAGGCGAGAGACTTCAGAAGATATTTGAGAAATCTCGTAAGCTCCAGGTGAAATGGTTATAGTTTTATATCCACTTCCTGGATTATAACTAAACTTGTTGTTTTTCTCTGTGATATTAAAAAGGGTATTGTAAGTCTCCATTGACAACAAAGAAGCCTCATATTCTTTTGTGGGGTTAAGTTGTAGTGGGTAAGGGAATGAAGCTGTGTAATCACTCATTGTGAAATTAAAACTAAGAATTGTGCTTCTCATCTTATTTAATATCTAATAAAATATCTTTGTATTGACATTTATTAATTATTTTCATGTTCATCAACTGGTCTAAAATGGCTGAGGCTTCATTAAAACAATTGTTGTTTCCAGCCTTCTTACTACCCAACAGCAATAATAGTCTATTAACTAATTGTGATGGGTCATTTGGAAGAAAGCTAACACCCAAACCAAGCTTACTTAAAGCATCAATAATATGTTTCTCCTTCTCATTCTTCTTCCTTTTACCAGCAACAGAAACTCCATAATCAAGTGCGTTTAGCAACTCAATATATACCCTGTCTTCCGCATTTTCCGTATCAAGTGGTTCCTCAAAATAAGGTGAATTAGTATATCCATCTTTTGTTCGAAGAAACATTAATCTTGGAGTTAATTCAACATTTGGTTGAACAGAACTTAAGAACATCAATTTATCATTAAATATCAATAACTTTTCTTTCACAAGATGGAACTGTGCTGGTTCTTCTGTTGGAATGAGACCTGCTCTGGTTTTTGAACCCACCGAATATTCATTGTTTTGAAGAGCTTCCACAACATAATTAGGGGGTTGATTTACCTCCTCAAGTTTCCGAAATAATCCTTCACCATCATATTCTAATCCTCCAAGTTCTTGCTCTGTCATTTGACTAAAATCTTTGAGCATTTGAAGTTTTTTCGGAGTAAATTCTACCATGGGAACTGTCGGTGAAATCGTTTGTTGAGTTTTTTAAAGTGGTTTAAAAAATTTCTCTTGTTTTCTTTCAAAGGCTTCTTCACCAGTTAGTTTCTGTCTCCGTTCTTCTTTATCTCTTCCTGTTGCTTTACAACTTTTGAAACCAACTCTTGATGTTCTTTAAACTTTCTTGCTCTTTCTTCGGTATTCATCTTCTGTATTTATTTTTTGAAAAATATCATTTAATGAATTGTAAAGGTCAATGGGAAAATTTTCCTTTTCTTCGTCATTATAGTAAATGTGTTGAAATAAAAGCTTTTCTTTAAATATTTCATCAAATTCTTTGTTGGTATTAATATGAGTTGTTATTTCTTCTTCACTAATACTTGTATCTCTGCTTTTCATACGTTTGCGTTGAGTCTCCTCATCGATATCAAAACAGAATGATAAAATCTTATCCCCATCACCACACAAATGTTTAATAATTTGTCTCATTCCTTCAGGATTGTTTTCTAAAATCCCAAGACCATTAGATTTTACTTTATTTAACTCACTCTTACAATGTGAATATTTTGTAGAACCAAGAGAGACCAATCAAATATTTGACCTTCGTTCCTCAATCGCATATGTTCCTCCATTGAAATGTAGTAATAATCTTTCCCTTCTATTTCTCCTGGTCGCATTGCTCTGGTTGTAGTACCTACAAAACGAATCATAGGGTGTTTAAAAAAAAAAACTTACAATCTTTTCATTTTTACTATTCAAGAGTTTAGATTCATGAAAGTTCTTTCCTGAAGCAGATTTACCCACAAGATTAAAAATATTAGTTGTCATTTATGTGTGTAAAATATCAGTTAGTATCTCATCTTGTTTCACAACAATATATTTATATTTTCCAATCGTGTGTTTCATATAATTTTCAAATTCTATTTTTACTACATAACGTAGAGCAATTATCTCTCCAAAAATTATTTACATCTATTGAATTTAATTTAAATACAATAAAAGTATTGGCATTGTTTCTTATTGAGCGTCGAGTGAGTTGAAAATATGACTGACTCAGATAAATACAACTACAAGAAGAATGTCTCCCTCTTGTATAATAGCTCTCCATTACTGTTTGGTTTCTCTCATTAACACAATCATCAAAGATAACGAGGTTCTTTTTTGATTTATCTAAATCTTGAGGTGAAGGTATATCATCCGTATTATCACTGAGAATACAAGTTATGGGTTTTGATTTTGATTTATGTGTATCACAAAATAGTTGTATTATATCCTCAATGTTGGATTCATTTAGTTTGTTTTGAAGTTTAAATAAACCGATAATGTCTTCCTTTTTAAGACCCGCATTAAAACCTTGTGATAGTAATTGTAACTCGGGTTGAAAACTTGACTTCGTAAAAATTATTAAATTATCATAATCTAAAAAGTTGGGGGTAAGGAGCATCTTTAAAAGCAAACAGGTTTTTCCACATCCGCTTGATCCGACTATTAGACATCTTAATGAATTTGGAAGATTTTTATGGTTGTTAAATTTTATCTTGTTTTCCCAAATGGGTAAAAAATCATTCATTTATATATTTGGAAAACAAGTCATCTAACTTTTTTTGAGCTATTTTAGAAACTCTATATTTTATCCTGAGTTCAGGTTTAATTTCAAAATAATTCATTATTTTATTTATATAGTATCTTGTATTAACATTTCCATTAAAATTATTTTGAATAATAAATATCATTAAACCCTTATGCATTTCCTCAATACAAAGAGTCTCTTCCCTTGAAAGAAATGGTGTATTATCATCATAATACTTAACATTCATCTCTCTTATTAATCTTGTAAAGTAATTCATTTTTGGTTCTAATTTAAAAGAGTTATATGTATTTTTATATTTTTTATCATCATTAATTAGAAGATAATCACAGAAAATACATTGTTTATATGAACCCTCATTATTAAGCCCTATTCTATCACAAGCTGGACAATTCTCTAATTTATCATATGGAGAGTCTGGAAATTCTAAATATCCTTCAGAACTTATCATATTTATATGGTAAATTTTTACTTAAACTAAACGCAAGCTTATTCGTTAATAAATACAATGTTTCAAAGCACAAAAGACAAATTTCAATCAATCTCTACTTTGGTGGAAGATATAGAAAAATATGTCAAAGATGTTAAATTGAACAAAGATAAATATGAAAATTTTTGGGTAAAACTAGTTATGGAAAATAACATGAGCCCCTCTATTTCATTTAAAGGAAGAGCTCTAACTATACCTGGAAAGACATCCATTAAAGTAAATCGAACAAAAGTTTCTCCTCTACTCCTGGCAATTTATTCAAAGCTTGAAAAAGTGATCGATCGCGATACTTTGAAAAAGAATGATAAGACCATCAACAATACTAGTGGAGAAATTTGTATATACTTTAATAATCCAAAGGGTGTAGATCTAAGTAAAATGAATGATGTTAATATTTATGGTGAAATGTCATTTCGTTCTATGATAGTTAGAGATTATTTAAAGATAACTTTTGATATTAAAAATGTAGAGATTAAATCTGTTAATGAAAGAAAGTATATAGATATTGATGGGAATATTTTTCCTGCTAATTAAATATGAGTCATTACAGCAGTGAAGATTTTACTATTTTATTGAACTCGGACGATAGTGATGATAGTATTTTTTTTTTTTTTTTTTTGTTTTGTTTTGTTTTGTATACAAGATCGAGGCTCGTTAAAGAGCGAACATTAATCACACAGAAAGACAAACCGACACATAAAACATATAACATAGGGAGCGGTAGACAAGATGGGGAGAGAGGGGGAAGGACACAAACACAACATTTGAGAGCAGGGACCGAGAGACATGGAGACATCGAGAGATCTGAGAGAGGGCGAGGGCTTTGGGGGGGGGGGCGTGGGAAGGGGGCAGTAGGAGAGGTATAAAACATATGGACACTGCCAGGACTTCCAGGAAAGAAGTTGGAATTTCAAACAAGGTGGATCTGGGTTGAATTAGCGGGGGTAGAAAAGATCAAGGTTTTGGATGGGGGAAGATAAGAGATGGTGGTGAACAGCTGTTTTAAAGACCTGGAGGGAGGAGTGGGATTGAAGGGAGTGAGGGAGTTTGTTCCAGAGGCGGGAGAAAAGAGGAATGAAAGAGTGAAGGTGAGCGGAGAGCCGAGATTTCGGCAGTTTAACCATCAGAGGGTTGCTGGCAGATCTTGTGCGACCTGTAGGAATATTTGGGGGACAGAGCACAGAGAGAGCTGGGGGTGCAAGGCCGGAGAGGAGTCGGTAGAAGACAGAAAGACCACCTACCTGCCTGCGGTGAGTGAGTGAAAGGCCCTCAGAGATAGCTTCATCGCGGGAGATTCCAATAATTCTGAAAGCTTTGGTTTCAACAGCGTGAAGCCGAGCTAGGTGTGAGGCAGGAGCACCGGCCCATAAGGGAGAACAGTATTCCATTGAGCTGCGGATGAAAGCCTTGTATGTGGTGAGGAGCTCAGGTGTGCCGAGGAAGGACTTCGCACGACGGAGGATGCCCAGTCGGCGACTGGCTTTGGAGGCCAGCTTGGAAATGTGGTTTTCCCAAGAAAGATCATGGCAGATAGTGAGACCCAAAATCTTGAGCGACAGAACTTCTTGGAGAGGATTGTTGAGAAAGTAGATGGGAGGGTTGTCCAGTCGATCTTTTCGGAGAGACATAGTAAGAGTGTGAGATTTGTCAGGATTGAAAGACATGTTCCACTTGTTTGACCAGTCTGTGATTTTGTCCAGGTCTTCAGAGAGTGAGGAGGCAGCAGACTGCCGATCTGAGGGAAGAGGAATGGAGCGGCAGAGAGTGGAGTCATCAGCAAAGAGATAGAGAGGATTTTCGAGAGAGTCAGAGAGATCATTGATGAAGACCAGAAAAAGCACGGGGCCCAGAACACTGCCTTGGGGAACTCCAGCCTGAACAGGAAGAGGAGATGAGAGAAACCCATTCAGGGCCACACGTTGACGAAGACTAGAGAGGAAGTCCGCCAGCCATGCGTGGAGATTTCCATGGATACCAAAGGAGGAGAGTTTGGTGAGCAGAGCGGGGTGCCAGACCGTGTCGAAGGCACGTGATATGTCGAGGGAGACAGCTCTAATTTCCTGTTTGGCATTGAGGACCTCCATACATTGTTGAGACAGCAGAAGCAGCATGTCCAGAGTAGAGTGACCTGGTCTGAAACCAAATTGATGATCAGAGATCAAGCCATTGGAGAAGAGGAAAGATTTCATATCAGAAGCAATGATGGATTCCATGACTTTGCTGATAATTGGGAGAAGGCTGATTGGTCTGTAGTTGCTAGGATCTGTTTTTGCACCTTTTTTGTGCAAAGCGGTGATGTTGGCTGATTTCCAAGCAGATGGCAGTTGACCTTGAGCAAAAGAGAGGGTGAAGAGAACAGAGAGAGGGTGAGATAGAGCAGCAGAGCAGGATTTTAGGACCCGTGGGCTGATGCCGTCGGGTCCAGTTGCAGAATCAGAGTCGAGGGTTGACAGAAACTTTTCCACCTTGTCAGGAGGAAAGGACACGGAGTCCAGGAGCAGCAGGGTACGACTGGGTATGGTGGGTACAGAGAGGGATGGGTTTGGGACACAAGATTTAGAGGCAAACACAGAGTTGAGGCATTCAGCTTTTTCACGTGCGGAGTCGGCTGTGTAGCCGTTTGAGGTAAGGGAGGGGATGGAGGGGGAACAAACACCAGAAACGGATTTGACCAGATGCCACCAGGATTTGGAAGAGGGAGACAGATAAGAGAGTTCGGTCTTGAGAACGGAGAGATATTGTTTCCTGGCTCTCCTGAGGGTGGACACACACTTGTTTCGGGCTTTGTGAAAGGAAATGAGATTTCCTTCCGTTGGATTTGCTTTCCAGGAGACGAAGGCAAGTTGTTTCTGGGCAACAGCCTCACCACAAGATTCCGTGTACCATGGACGGGAGGAAGGGTATGACAACTGAAGACGAGATGGGATAAATCTGTGCATGAGAGAGAGCAAACGAGATGTGGATTTCATTGAACTCGGACAATGGTGATGATAGTATTTCATTGAACTCAGATGATAGTTATGATGCTAATAGTTTGTGCTCAAATGATAGTTATGAGAGTAGCTTTATTGATGACTGAGTATGATTCTGAGTATTCATGTGATAGTTATGACTCAGATGATTCTGAGTTAAAAAGTGTTTTAGTTTAAGTATAGTTTCATATATAAAAAGCCTGTAAAAAGGCACTTTCTTCTATAAGTGTTTTACTTTAAGCACAGTTTCATCTTTAAAAAAGCCTCTAAAAAGGTGTTTTACTTTAAGTATAATTTTGCTATATAAATATGATCAAAGCAACGTATTGCGACATTTGTGAACAAGAATATAAACAATACAAAAGACACCTTGAAACTAACAAACACACATTTAATCTACTTCACCTACTATCTCCTATTCAGAAGGAAACAAAACACCGTTCTGCCTTAATAAAAATATCCTCAAGAAAGGCTTCGAAATACATCTTAAAACAAATCAACATTTATCAAATTTTATTACAACTAAAAACAGTGATGGAGCATTCAAAGGACATATTAAAATAAGAGTCTTTGACTTCAAACCTCCCGAACCAAATTCTATAGTTGATGCTGTAGAAATAGTTAAACCTGCTGTTCAAACATTGATTGAAAAAACACTAAAAGAAATGAAACCACTTAAATTTTATATGGGAGTAAAATTAGAAATGACAAAGGACGAAGGAGTTATAGATACACCATACATGAGAACTGAGCCACACTTTATATCTTCATATCAAGATTTTAAAACATCAGGAGTCTATAATGAACTTATTAAACAAGAGCAAGATGTGGATAATTCAATCGTAGGAAGTGGATTCAATATAGGAAAAATTATTTTCATTGACATTCATATTCTTAAATCAGATCCTCTAAAAGCTTCTTCTTACATTGATTTACCTAGTGTTATCAAAAATAGAAAAGCAGTTATCAATATCAAAAATAAAGACAATAAATGTTTTCTCTGGTCTATTCTAGCACACTTACATCCTCCACATTTTCATGATGAAAGAGTATCTCATTATAAAAAATATGAGAATATATTAAATACGAAAGATCTAAAGTTTCCTATGGCTTTAAATGACATTCCTAAATTTGAAAAGATGAATAATTTATCAGTTAATGTTTATGGTTTAACAGAAACAAACAACATTCAGGTTTTAAAGCTTTCTGACAATTGTAAACAAACTCATATTAATCTTCTATATTTTAATTCAGAGGAAAATTCACATTATACATACATCAAAGATATTGCTAAATTAATAAAACCACAAGTATGTAAAAGAACAAATAAAATATATATTTGTTTGCGTTGTCTTAACTTCTTCAATTTACAAGAAAGATAAGATAAACATTCAAATTATTGTGGTAATCATAAATCAATGGTAATCAATATGTCGAAAGAAGGCTCGAAGATCACATTCAAAGATGAAAAGAAAAAGATCAAACATCCATTTGTAATATATGCTGATTTTGAAAGTATTCTAGAAAAAATAAATACTGCTTCTCCAGATCCAAAAGAATCATACACAAATAAATATCAAAAACATACTCCTTGTGGTTTTTGTTATGATATCAAGTCATCCGTTGGTGATAAATATAACAAGTTAGAGGAGTATAGAGGCTCAAATACCCCAGAGGAGTTTGTGAAATGACTAGAAAAAGACTGTGTTCGATTAACCAAGATAATGAGAGAAACCAATAAACCAATGTCCTTGACGAGTGATGAGAAAAGGGAATTTAGAAAAAACAATGATTGCCATATTTGTGAGGAAAAAATTGGTGGAGGTCTGAAGGTTAGAGATCATTGTCATCTCACTTGTAAATATAGAGGTCCGGCTCATCAAAGTTGTAATATTAATTATAAACTCCCCTCTTTCATTCCTGTCTTTCTTCATAACAATGCTCATTATGATACGCATCTATTTATTAATGAACTTTCAAAGACATCTGGACACATTTCAGCAATTCCTAACACAGATCAGAAATACATTTCATTCACAAAAACAATTCACACATCTCATATTACTCATATCAGATTTCCTGATACATTTAAATTCATGGCATGTCCATTGGCTAACTTGATTCAAAATCTAAAAGAGTTTCCATGTCTTTCAGAGTATTTTTCAGATAAAGATTTACTAACACAAAAGGGAATTTACCCCTATGACTATATGGACTCATTTGAGAGATTCAATGAAACACAACTTCCTTCAAAAGAAAATTTCTATAACAAATTAAACAAGTCATATATCTGATATAGATTATGTACACGCACAAAATGTTTGGGAAAAATATAACATCAAGAATCTTGGCGAGTATCATGATTTGTATCTCAAAACTGATGTGCTTTTATTGGCCGATGTATTTGAAGCCTTTAGATCTGTTTGTCGCACTGGATATGGATTGGATCCTGCTCACTACTACACAGCACCTGGATTGGCTTGGAGCGCGATGTTGAAAATGACAAAACAAGCTTTGGATTTGATAACCGAAGTTGATATGCTTTTGATGATTGAAAAGGCAAAAAGAGGTGGAATTTCACAAGTCTGCTCGAGCAGATACGCAAAAGCAAATAACAAATATCTTCCAAATTATGATTCAACGAAAGAGAGTTCTTACTTGATGTACTATGACGCAAACAACTTGTCTGGCTGGGCAATGTCTCAAGCTCTTCCTTATGGAAAACTTAGATGGGTAAAGGAAAAAGACTACAAAAAGGTTTTACAAGATGTATGTATCTCTACACAAAAAGAAATGGATGATTCAAAGGTTGGTTATTATTTTGAGGTCAATTTAAAATATCCTGAAGAACTTCATATCAAACATAAAGATCTTCCATTTGCTTGTGAGAAAGAAAGTCCAAAGAAAGAATGGTTGAGTGATTATCAACGATCGTTTGATATAGGTGAATCAACAGAAAAATTACTTACTACATTATATAACAAGATAAATTATGTTCTACACCAAAGTAATTTGCGACAATATTTATCAAAAGGTCTAAGAGTAGAGAAGATCCATAGGGTTCTAAAGTTCAATCAAAGTCATTGGCTAAAGGAGTACATTGATTTTAATACACAAAGAAGAACAGAGTCAAAAACAGATTTTGAGAAAGACTTTTATAAATTGATGAATAATGCGGTCTTTGGTAAGACTATGGAGAATGTGAGGAAAAGACAAATTATCAGACTATCAACATCTTGGAAACAAGCATCAAAATTAATTAATAGACCGAGTTTTATAAGAGCCGAGGTCTTTTCTGAGAACTTTTGTGCGATCCATTTGGTTAAAGAGAGTATTGAAATGGACAAACCTATTTATATTGGAACATCAATTCTTGATTTATCAAAGTCATTAATGTATGATTACTTTTATAATAACTTGAGGAAAAAATATCAAAATGATGTTCATCTACTTTATATGGATACAGATAGTTTTATTTTGAAAATTAATACTGATGATGTTTATTCAGACATGAAAAAGGACATTAAAATCTATGATACAAGTAATTACAGTCCAGAGAGTGAGTTGTTCTCTTCTAAAAATAAAAAGGTGATTGGAAAGTTCAAGGATGAATTAGGAGGAAATGTTATGAGTGAATTTGTGGGATTGAGGTCCAAGGCTTATGCTTATAAATACATTGTGAATAACGTTGAAAAGACTGATAAGAAGTTAAAAGGTGTAAAGAAAAATGTTATTAAAGAAACAATAAACTTTAAGGATTATTATAACTGTTTAACAACAAAGAAAGAAGAGTTTAGAAAGATTAATGGAATAAGAAGTTATAAACATAAATTATATACAGAAGAAATAAATAAGAAAGCATTGGGGGCTTTTGATGATAAGAGGTTTATTTTAGAAAATGGAATTGATAGTCTCCCTTATGGTTATATAAGTATATAAGTGATAAGTTAAAAAGGGGGTTAGGGATTTTAACGAGCTACCGCCGCCTTTTTTTACTATTATATAAATGATAGAACCAAGTATCAACCAGACTAAAGAGTGGAGGTGTAATCAACCTTGGTATATAAATGGAAAACATAATGAATGTGAAAAATATCAAATAAGACTTATTGAAAAGGCAACTGGTAAAAAAGTTCACAAAACAAATAAGAGAATTAATTTAAATATTGGTGAGTTGGGTAAAAAAGATGGAAATATTTTTGAGTGGATGGAAAACTTTGATGGCTGTCAGGAAAATATATACTTTAATTTAAAAATGGTGTGTGGCACTGGCCGTGCTCAGACAAGAACATTGAGGGAGGTTTATCATTTTATCTTAGCTCAGTTAAAATATCTTGATAAAGAACCAAACTCAAACATCTTCTTTGTTAATGTATTAGATGGTGATGGAAGTGGTAAGAGAATTAAATTATTTCCCACACATAAACAAATATTTGTAGGATCATTGTTTCAGTGGTCTACTAAACAACAATGATCATTGATAGAAAGAGTAAAAGGCCCATAAGACCAAGGGGGACAGGAATGGAGGTGTTTATGGGAAATGAAGAAAAGTGATGGTGAGAGGAAAATTTACATGTAAGTGAATGGAGATTTGGGGCAGTCCCAGGAACAACATTTATCATCTACTCTTGAGAATTACCCTTCATAATTACCCTTCATAATTACCCTTTAGAATTACACTTTACAATTTTCCTTTCCAATTACCCTTTAGAATTACCCTTCATAATTACCCTTTATAATTACCTTTTAGAATTACCCTTTACAATTTTCCTTTAGAATTACCCTTTGTAATTACCCTTTAGAATTACACTTCATAATTACCATTTACAATTTTCCTTTCAAATTATCCTTTTGCATTGAATGAATGAATGAATGATCGTTTTAAGGCCATTTTCCCCGCTAGAGCGGGGGTTAGCCTTGCAGGCCCCATGACAATCATGGTTCCCTGTTTGAGGCAATATTTTTATGGCCGGATGCCCTTGGATTACCCTTCATAATTACCCTTTAAAATGAACATTTATAATTGCCCTTTAGAATTACCCTTTACAATTTTCCTTTAGAATTACCCTTTAGAATTACCTTTTGGAATTACCCTTTATAATTAAACTTCAGAGTTACCCTTTATATTTACCCTTTAGGATTAGACTTTAAAATTAGCCTTTAGAATTTGCCTTTATAATTACCCTTCAGAATTACCCTTCAGAATTACCCTTTAGAATTTGCCTTTATAATTAGCATTTAGAATTACCCTTTAGAATTACCCTTTAGAATTACCCTTTAGAATTACCCTTTAGAATTACCCTTTATAATTAACCTTTAAAGTTACCCTTCAGAATTATCCTTTAGGATTAGACATTAAAATTAGCCTTTGGAATTAGCCTTTAGAATTACTCTTTAGAATCACCCTTTAGAACCCTTTAGAAATATTCCTTTGGGATTACCCTTGAGAACCCTTTAGAATAATCCTTTAGGATTACCCTTTATAATTAGCCTTTCGAATTACCCTTTATAATTAGCCTTTATAATTACTCTATAGAATCACCCTTCAGAACCCTTTAGAATAATCCTTTCGAATTATCTTAAATAATGATCGTTTATAATTACCCTTTACAATTTTCCTTTCGAATTACCCTTTGGAATTACCCTTTAGAATTAACATTTAGAGTTACCCTTTCGAATTACCCTTTAAAATTCGCCTTCATAATTGCCCTCTATAATTAGCCTTTATAATTACCCTTCAGAATTACCCCCTTAGAATTACCCTTTATAATTCGCCTTCATAATTTCCCTTTATAATTAGCCTTTAGAATTACCCTTTAGAAATCCCCTTTATAATTTGCCTTCATAATTGCCCTTTATAATTAGCCTTTAGAATTACCCTTAAGAATCACCCTTCAGAACCATTTAGAAATAATCCTTTTAGTTTTACCCTTTAGAACCCTTTAAAATAATCCTTTAGGATTACCCTTTAAAACTAGCCTTTCGAATTACGCTTTATAATTAGCCTTTAGAATTACTCATTAGAATCACCCTTCAGAACCCTTTAGAATAATCCTTTCGAATTACCTTTTAGAACCCTTTAGAATAATCCTTTCGAATTACCTTTTATAATTACCGTTTATAATTACCCTTCACAATTTTCCTTTAGAATTACCATTTAGAATTAACCTTTAGAATTACCCTTTAGAATTACCCTTTAGAATTACCCTTTAGGATTAGACTTTAAAATTAGCCTTTAGAATTAGCTTTTATAATTAGCCTTTAGAATTACCCTTTAGAATCACCCTTTAGAACCCTTCAGAAATAATCCTTTTTGGATTACCCTTTGGAACCCTTTGGAATAATCCTTTAGGATTACCCTTTAGAATTACCCATTGGAACCACTGAATGGATCAGGACGCAACAGGACAATGGAGAGTGTGAGCGGTGAAACACCAAAGGCAATGTTGAAGGCCAAGAGTGACTTGGACAAAGACAAGTGACAGACTTGGACAAACAATGAGTGTAGTGAGGTATGAGAGGCAGGGCAGGATGCATGTGGTGGAAAAAGATGGATACAGAAGGAAAACTGGAGATTTGGAAGGATGATGGATTGGTGTGGAAGGGTGTGGGGAGGGGAGGGGGAGGGGTTAACGAGGAAAGAAACGGTAATGGTTTTGGATCGGCGGTACGATTTGAGATGGTGTTGAACAGCTGTCTTGAAGACCGGGAGGGAAGAATGAAATTGAAGAGAATGTGGAAGTTGGTTCCACATGCGGAAAAAAGAGGAACAAATGAGTGGATGTGAGCAGTGGCCCTGGATTTAGCTACCGTAGTTTCACCAGAAGGGGGTTGATGGGAAGACCATACACCACCTGCACAAACCTGAGGGGCAGGGGAAAGGACAGAGCACATAAAGAGCAGAGGGTTCAAGACCAGAAAGGAGGCGGTAGAAGACAGAGAGACCATTGACCTGTCTGCGATGGCGAAGCGATGGGCCCATACACTCAGATTCAGCATGGGAGATTCTAATGATCTTGAAGGCCTTGGTTTCCATGGCATCAAGCTGAGCAAGATGTGAGGCAGAGGATCCAGCCCAAAGGGTAGAGCAGTACTCCATTAATTTATGGATGAAGGCCTTTTGGTGGAGAGGAGTTCATGTGTGCAAAGGAAGGACTTTATACGACGGAGGATGCCCAGTTGGTGGCTGACTTTGGAGGCCAATTTTGAAATGTGGTTTGCCCAACAAAGATCATGGCTGATCGTGAGACACAGGAGGATAAATGACTGAGCCTCCTCCAGAGGGTTATTAAAGGGGAAACCAAATGCTCAGCCTTCCTCGACGCTAATCTATGCCTTGATACCCTACCAAATAGATATGATGTGTCTTTTTCGATTTGTAATTTAGAAAGGGGGTAATTTTGCAATTAAAGGTCGAAATCTTCATTCTTCTTCATCTTCACAATTATCTGTGACGTCACACCATGAAGCCAAGCGCCACTTCTGCATTTTTTATGGGTTACATCGCGGTACGATTGAACTCAAACGTCGAATAGTTTTCGAATATCTGCAAATATGCCTCGTCCATGCGTCCTTGGTGGTTGTTGTAATCCAATGGCCGAAAGATCCAAGGGTTTCCAGAAATTGTACCAGGTGTGTCCTAAATACCCAAGTGTGGATCGGGCCTACAAAATATTGTTCTTACTTTTTTAACGTTTTTATGTTTGGGACATTTTACAGAGAACTGTTATGAAACATCAGAGATAGCTAGATCTTGAGGTTTTCCATCACGATTGAAAGAGGTTGCCATCCCCATGATTAAGCAGAAGAATCAGCAGTCGTTCGGAACTATAGCACTATCTCTGCCGAGGTACCAGCATATGGACAAGGGCAATTTCATTGGTGAATCAAACCCCTGTGTTTGTTGCCGGGCAACTGATCTCACCTTGCCACCACCCCTCCTTCCCCCTTCCACTGTTTCGTGACATTGAAAGAGCACGGACATGAAACAACCGTCATTCAAAACTGTAAGACCATCTCCACCGAGCTGCCAGCATATGGACATGGGCAATTTGAGTGGTGAATCAAACACCTGTGTTGGTCTGCTTGTGACCGATCTCACCTTGCTAGATTTTCTAGCGAACATCGCCGCCACCTTGCCCGATGCATTTGAAGAGCTCAAAAACCCTAGCTAACAATACCCATGACGACACAACACCTCCTGCCCTCCCCCCCCCCCCCCCCCCCATTTTCACCTTCCCCCTACAATCCCCAATCACCCACAAAATACCCATCACCATCCCACACGAACACCTGGACAAGGACAAACTTGATCTTCAAATTCATTTTCATTCTGAGGGAGAAGAGATGTAATGTAATGCTGTTCAGATCCATGTTTTGTGAAAGAATATATGTGCTCTTGCAACTCAAGCGGGATCACGTGAGATCTCGCGAGAGTACGCTACAGCGTCGGCCTTGACAAATAAGGCAGTTATTTTCGACCATCTCACACCCCTCCTCCATCCCCATCAACCCGTCACTCCAAAATACCCACCACCATACCACACCCTCCCACTGCCCCCTTCATGATCGCCTGTCAATCATTTGCCTGAGCGGTGTCGGTGTTGAGTGTGTTCCGCATCATGTCCATGCCATATTTCTTCTGGAGTTAAATATAACTGATTTTATTTATCAATTCATACAACATTCCTGATAAACCGTCGATTTAATGGAGAAACAAACCTATCGATCTGTCGTAAACATTCGACCGGCGTCTCCATCTGCAATACAAACAGGGCGATCTTCACCAACACCATGTTCATCTGATTCGCTCGCACAAAGCTCAAAATGATACGGAGATACAATTCCCACAAAGTGTTTCCAGCCATAAGTAGAGACTTTGGAGAGTAAGGCAGGATGCCAGACTATATCAAAAGCATGACATGCAGTCACGTGAAAAAGTAAGTACACCCCATGTAAAGTTTTGACCTTTTCAACATATTTCAACATGCAGTTATTTGATCTTCATTTCAACAATATTGATAGATAAAGGTGATATAATATAACAAATAACCGACACCGCCCAGACTTCCTCTCTAGTCGGAGTCAACGTGTGGCCCTGAATGGGTTTCTCTCATTTCCTCTTCCTGTTCAGGCTGGAGTTCCCCAAGGCAGTGTTCTGGGCCCTGTGCTTTTTCTGGTCTTCATCAATGATCTCTCTGACTCTCTTGAAAATCCTCTCTATCTCTTTGCTGATGACTCTACTCTCTGTCGCTCCATTCCTCATCCCTCAGATCGGCAGTCTGCAGCCTCCTCACTCTCTGCAGACCTGGACAAAATCACAGACTGGGCAAACAAGTGGAACATGTTTTTCAATCCTAACAAATCTCACACTCTGACGATGTCTCTCCGAAAAGACCGACTGGACAACCCTCCCATCCACTTTCTGAATAATCCTCTCGAAGAAGTTCTGTCACTCAAGCTTTTGGGTCTCACTATCTGCCATGATCTTTCCTGGGAAAACCACATTTCAAATCTGGCCTCCAAAGCCAGTCGCCGACTGGGCATCCTCCGTCGTGCGAAGTCCTTCCTTGGCACACCTGAGCTCCTCACCACATACAAGGCTTTCATCCACAGCTCAATGGAATACTGCTCTCCCCTCTGGGCTGGTGCTCCTGCCTCACACCTAGCTCGTCTTCACGCTGATGAAACCAAAGCATTCAGAATCATTGGAATCTCCCGCGATGAAGCTAACTCCAAGGGCCTCTCACTCATTCACCACAGGTAGGTTGGTGGTCTTTCCGTCTTCTACTGACTCCTCTCTGGCCTTGCCCCCCCCCCCAGCTCACTCTGGGCTCTGTCCCGCAAATATTCCTACAGGTCGCACAAGATCTGCCTTCAACCCTCTTGTGGTTAAACTGCCAAAATCAAGACTCTCTGCTCATCATCACTCCTTCATTCCTCTTTTCTCCCGCCTCTGGAACAAACTCCCTCACTCTCTTCAATCCCACTCCACCCTCCAGGTCTTTAAAACAGCTGTTCACCACCATCTCTTATCTTCCCCCATCCAAAACCTTGATCTTTTCTACCCCCGCTAATTTCACCCCAATTCCACTTTTTTTAAATACCAACTTCTGTCCTGGAAGTCCTTGGTGTCCTTGTGTTTTATACTTCTCCCTCCCCCCCCCCCCCTTCCCACGCCTCCTCCCCCCAAGCCCTCTCCCTTCCACACATCTCCCTGCTCTCAAATGTTGTGTTTGTGTGCTTCCCCTTCTCTCCCCATCTTGTCTTCCGCTCCCTCTTTTTATATATTTTGTTTGTCTGGTTGATTTGTTTGTGAAGTAAATGTTAGCTCTTTCACGAGCCTCGATTCAGTATAAAAAATATATATATATATCATGAAACATTTACATTTTGTAGTCCATTGTATAATGTAAATGAACATAAATGCAAATTTCGCATGTGGAAAAAGTAAGTACACCCCAAAATTTATCACTACTTCAAATACCTAAAATTAGAATCAAGTGCACCAGCTCAGGTGCAAATGATTAGAACATCGTTAGAGAGGACCTTGGAGGAACCTGTCTTATTTATACCTCCAAGACATTTAGTTTGGTTTGGTCTTTGTTGTTGAAGTGTGCGGCATCACCATGCCTAGATCAAAAGAGCTCTCTGAGGCCTTCAAAAAGAAGGTTATAGATGCCTACGAGTCTGGGAAGGGATTTAAAAAGATCTGCAAACAATTTGAAATCAATCATTCGACTGTCTGAAAGATCATCTACAAGTGGAGACGATTCCAAACAACTGCCAACTTGTTCAGGCCAGGGCGCCCCAGCAAGTTCAGCCCGAGAGCAGACCGCAATATGCTGAAAGAAGTCTCGAAGAAACCCAGAATGTCATCACGGGACCTACAGGTAGCTCTTGCCACTGTTGATGTCAAAGTGCACGAGCCTACCATTAGAAAGAGGCTGCATAAATTTGATCTACATGGGAGGTGTGCCAGGAGGAAACCTTTGCTGTCCAGAAAGAACATCAAGGCAAGACTAAAGTTTGCCAATGAACACCTAGGCAAAGACCAGCACTTCTGGAACAATGTGCTCTGGACAGATGAGTCAAAGGTAGAGCTATTTGGCCACAGTACCAGAAGACATGTTTGGCGAAAACCAAAGACAGCATTTGACCACAAGAACCTGACACCAACTGTAAAACATGGTGGTGGAAATATTATGGTTTGGGGCAGCTTTGCTGCATCAGGGCCTGGGCAGCTCACCATCATAGAATCCACTATGAATTCTTCATTGTACCAGAGGGTGCTTGAGGATAATGTGATGCCATCTGTCGGAAAGTTGAAGCTCAACCGAAGGTGGACCTTGCAACATGACAATGACCCTAAACATACCAGTAAATCCACCAAGGAATGGCTGAAAAGAAAGAAATGGAGGGTTCTGAAATGGCCAAGTCAAAGCCTGGATCTAAATCCCATCGAGATGTTGTGGGGGGATTTGAAACGAGCTGTACATGCAAGAAACCCCTCAAATATCACACAGCTGAAATAATTCTGCATGGATGAGTGGGCAAAAATTTCTCCCAGTCGATGTCAGACTGGTAGACAGTTATAAGAAACGCCGACTTGAGGTTGTTTCTGCCAAAGGGGGCAATACCACCTATTAGAGCCAAGGGTGTACTTACCTTTTCCACATGCGAAATTTGCATTTATGTTTATTTAAATGATACAATGGACTACAAAATGTAAATGTTTCATGATATTCGTTGTATGATATCACCTTTATCTTTCAATATTGTTGAAATGAAGATCAAATAGCTGTATGTTGAAATATGTTGAAAAAGTCAAAACTTTACATGGGGTGTACTTACTTTTTCACGTGACTGTATGTCCAGAGTGAGGGTAGCAGGGTAGCTGTTCTTCGGCTACCTCAGGGAGTGACGTCCCTGCCCTATGCGAGTCCCGGGCTCAGCTGGCTCTGGCTGACAGTACCTGGTATGGGCCCCTTGTCCAGGGTAACCGATACCCACTGCCTTGTGGGTGGGGGAAGCCTCTTTTGGCTAAGGCTATGAGAAGGACACTCAAATAGCAAACCGCACCTGTATGTCAGCCTGGGCAGTGCGACATTGTGGATAAATGTGCCATGAAAGTCAGTGTTGGCACCAATTTGGGCAACACTGTGCTTGATCTATAAATTCATTTTCATTCTGAAGGAGAAGAGATGTAATGTCATGCTGTCCTGTTCCATGTTTTGTGAAATAATATACAGACTTGGCATTTAATATGGAATTTTTTTTTTTCTTGACTTGTTTACTTTCCTAACTCAGTATATCAATCTGGTGAGTTTCTTTTACACTTTGGTGATTTATTTGTTAAAAGAACCGTGTCACTGATCGTCTGTCGCAGCAAGAAGTCAACAACAGGATTATATCACAGGTGGCGTGGCAAAATGTACGGACAGGTGCATTTGATGATTGGCTTCACAGTCGGGTATACAAGGGTTGTTGCGTTCTGTATTAGTGGAAAACAACTGCTGCACGTCTCCAAAAGTTATTGCCGCTTCCTCTGGAGATGGTCCGTCAACTCGACAATGCTTTTTGTCATGGAGTGGTGGCTTTACGAAATTACGGCATGACACAGCGTGCTATTGCTCGGCAGTATGGCATCACTCAAGGTCAGGTGTCAAAGATCCTGAAACGAAATGCGCAGAGGAGTGTCCCTACTCCAATACCGAAGCCAGGACGTCCCCGCAGAACCACAAGCAGGGATGATCGCCAGATGCACCGGTTTGTCCGCAATGGCCGTACCAAGTCAGCTAATCGGCTTAGGGCTGAGTGGCAGCAACTGACAAATGTGCCTGTATCCAGAAGGCTAGTCAACCAACGACGGGTTCAAGCAGGCTATCGTGCCAGGCATCCCCTGAGAAAGCCACGCCTGACCAGACAACACCGCCAGCAGTGGGCCAGAGAGCAGTGGGCCAGAGAGCACCGTCAATGGCAGCCAGGACACTGGAATCACGTCATCTTCAGTGACGAGTCTAGATTTCTGGTCTATCGTCAAGATGGTCGTGTCCGAGTGTGCAGACAAGTACATGAAGCCAACAACAAAGATTGTATAGTGCCAAGAGTCCAAGCTGGAGGTGGTGGGGTGACCGTTTGGGCTGCTTTTCATGCAGGGGGCAAAACTGACCTGGTTGTTCTGTATGGAAACCTGAACCAGTTCAAGCACAGGGCCATTCTGGAAGAAACATTGCTTCCAATTGCTCGTGCAGCCTTTTGAGGAAACGTTGTCTTCCAAGATGACAATGCATGGCCTCATCCTGCTCGCATGATCCAACACTTTCTTGCTGACCGTGGTGTAGAGCATATGGAGTGGCCTGCCATGTCCCCGGATATGAATCCGATAGAGGACTTGTGGGCAGAATTAACGCATCAAATCGACCACTTGGACCAGCAGCCGACCTCTGTGTGTGAATTGCAGCAGGCTATTGTCACTGCATGGCAAGCGATTCCTGTCCAAACCTTGGCAAATCTCGTGAACAGCATGCCTCAACGTGTACGTGCTCTCCTGAATGCTCGTGGGGGTTACACGAAGTACTGAACTGTAATTTTACTGTCCGTAATCCCAGTCGTAATTTAACTTTTGTTTTTGTGATAAAAAAATTTTTGGCTAATGTGCAAAATAAAGAGATACTTCTGGAAAACGTACAGAAGTTTAACACAGTACTCTCCATGAATTGAGTTCGATATCAGTTTACATCACTTTCAAGGATCAATTTATTTGTTTCGAAATGTCAAATGTGGTTTTTGTTTCTTTTAAAGGTCACATGAACAAAATCTAGAATAATTTCAACATAATTCCAATGAACTTTTGGTTCTAAGACATCTTGAAAAGTAAGTTCACCCCCATCAAAAAAATATTCCATATTAAATGCCAAGTCTGTATATGCTCTTGCAACTCAAGCGGGATCACGTGAGGTCTCGCGAGAGTACGCTGCAGTGTCGGCCTGACAAATAAGGCAGTTATTTTCGACCATCTCAAACCGCTCCTCCAACCCTATCAACCCGTCACCCCAAAATACCCACCACCATCCCACACCCGACCACCGCCCCCTTCATGATCGCCTATCAATCATTTGCCCTGGGCGGTGAAGGTGTTGAGTGTGTTCCGCATCAGGTCCATGCCATATTTCTTCTGGAGTTAAATATAACTGAGTTTATTTATCAATTCAGACAACATCCCTGATAAACCGTCGATTTAATGGAGAAACAAACCTATCGATCTGACGTGAACATTCGACCAGCGTCTTCATCTGCAATATAAACATGGCGATCTTCACCAACACCATGTTCATCTGATTCACTCGCACAAAGCTCAAAATGATACGGAGATACAATTCCCACAAAGTGTTTCCAGCCATAAGTAGAGACTTTGGAGAGTAAGGCAGCATGCCAGACTATATCAAAAGCATGACATATGTCCAGAGGTATGGTAGCAGGGTAGCTGTTTTTCAGCTACCTCAGGGAGTGACGTCCCGGCCCTATGCCAGTCCTGGGCTCAGCTGGCTCCGGCTGACAGTACCTGGTATAGGCCCCATGTCCAGGGTAACCGATACCCACTATCTTATGGGTGGGGGAAGCCTCTTTTGGCTGAAGCTATGAGAAAGACACTCAAATATCAAACCACACCTGTAGGTCAGCCTGGGCGGCGCTACATTGTGGATAAATATGCCATGAAAGTCAGTGGTGGCACCAATTTGGAGATCACTGCGCAGCATCTGCAGACAGCTGTGTCCTCTTCTGGTCAGTCTGCTGCACCTATGTGCATCAGGCTTCACGTTGCATTTACTGCACCTGCAGCCAACGATGCTCATAGGAATAGAGGGTGAGAGTGGGATAGCGCACACCTCTATCACTTTAATCGCAATAAAATCACAATAAAAAAAGAATATAATGCATCACTTGAAATGGAAATAAGCTTACAAATATTGACACAGCGACAATGTGAATTAGTACTCCCCAAGTTGCATATTTAGGACTCACGTGTTGGAGGTGATGTGTGGAATCGTCTTCCCCAAAGTAAACGACAATGTGCTGTTCGTGAGATTATGATGTATGATCTTCTCGGTTCCGCTCACCATTTCCTTGTTGCTATTTAATGAAGACTCACTTGCACAAACAAGACAGATAAATGAATTGATTTCCTTTACTTTCTCTCGACTTTTATTTTGAAGAACTTATTTCCTATGATGAATTATTCTTTTATTACTTTCAGATATTTAACAAGAAAACAGTTCAGAAAACAGTTCCCCCGTGCTATAAATTTCCACGAAAGATCATCGTACAATAAGTAGGTTTACACACAAACTGCATGAAGTCAAGCAATAATCATTTAGCTGAAGGGTGAAATCATGGTAAAGCAAACGAATGTTTAAGTGGTGAAGCTGCTTCAATATCTAGCTATGACTGTCCATCCATCAAAAATGCAGAAGAAGAACCTTTCTACCACACTGCGTTTAATTCTAAAGGGTTGTAAAGTGTAATTATAGGGGGTTCTAAAGGGTAATTCTAATGAGTTTCGTTCATTTCTAGGCTTGCCCATTTCGTATTAGAAAAGCCAAGCTGAACTGCTTCCTTTGACACAGGTGCGATTTTTTTTAATGCAACAGAAAAAAAACCTATTGTTGCTTGAGAGGATTTTTCTGAGCAACAATAAGTAAAATTGAGGTGAAATTTGAATGAGCATCTCCAAACTCTGACCTGCAACACTTTTCATAAACTGTAATGGAGAGACCAGCCTTAATTAATGCTTCCTGCACTGTGGACTCACTGAGTGCCAAAGAACAGAAACGTTTGTTTCCAACATGGTAAAATGTCTCCTCTAAGGTGTCTAACATTACCAAATGGCCACCAGCCTTCAGGAGCCCAGCAAGGCGACCCACAGCTTGATGATACATTTCAATATCCAAGCAAGCAACCTCTAGGCAAAAGGTAGTCAGGATGCAGTCGAATGGAGGATCTATTCCGCACACTGGAGGATCTTGGTTGACGTCACAAGAAAGGACCGATTTAACTTTCCTCCGCAGCCGCTCGGACTTTGACTCACACGTGTCTCCGTTTCCTTCCAGGTCACACACGTACTGAATTATTGGGCTCCAGTTGAAAGCTTCAGGCGAGTCTTCCAGCCAAAGGTGCAACTCATTCCTGTTAACCTCTGTGAAGTCCGACAAGTAGATGTCATCAAAAGCCTCACTTGCAGAGAGTATTTGGTAGATGCTTGGTCCAGACCCCACATCCAGCAAGCGATGGCCGTGCAGATCTGAGTGGCTAAAAACCTGATGCATATAATAAAGACAAGATACATAAAAGACATGCATTTGCTGTATTGTTGATTTTCAATTAGCATATGTTGCAACCTTTCTTGTCATAAAATTCCTCCAACTGATTCACATGGATGTTCCTTTCATGGAAATAATTTTTTTAAATCAGTAGAATTTTTTTTTTTTTTTTTTTTTTTTTTTTTTTTTTTTTTTTTTTTTTTTTTTTTTGTATACTGAATCGAGGCTCGTGAAAGAGCTAACATTTACATCACAAACAAATCAACCAGACAAACAAAATATATAAAAAGCGGGAGCGGAAAACAAGATGGGGAGAGAAGGTGAAGCACACAAACACAACATTTGAGAGCAGGGAGATGTGTGGAAGGGAGAGGGCTTGGGGGGAGGAGGCATGGGAAGGGGGGGGGGGGGGTGGAGGGAGAAGTATAAAACACAAGGACACCAATGACTTCCAGGACAGAAGTTGGTATTTCAAAAAAGTGGAATTGGGGTGAAATTAGCGGGGGTAGAAAAGATCAAGGTTTTGGATGGGGGAAGATAAGAGATGGTGGTGAACAGCTGTTTTAAAGACCTGGAGGGTGGAGTGGGATTGAAGAGAGTGAGGGAGTTTGTTCCAGAGGCGGGAGAAAAGAGGAATGAAGGAGTGAAGGTGAGCAGAGAGTCTTGATTTTGGCAGTTTGACCATAAGAGGGTTGCAGGCAGATCTTGTGCGACCTGTAGGAATATTTGCGGGACAGAGCCCAGAGAGAGCTGGGGGGGCAAGGCCAGAGAGGAGTCGGTAGAAGATGGAAAGACCACCAACCTGCCTGCGGTGAGTGAGTGAGAGGCCCTTGGAGTTAGCTTCATCGCGGGAGATTCCAATGATTCTGAATGCTTTGGTTTCAACAGCGTGAAGACGAGCTAGGTGTGAGGCAGGAGCACCAGCCCAGAGGGGAGAGCAGTATTCCATTGAGCTGCGGATGAAAGCCTTGTATGTGGTGAGGAGCTCAGGTGTGCCAAGGAAGGACTTCGCACGACGGAGGATGCCCAGTCGGCGACTGGCTTTGGAGGCCAGATTTGAAATGTGGTTTTCCCAGGAAAGATCATGGCAGATAGTGAGACCCAAAAGCTTGAGTGACAGAACTTCTTGGAGAGGATTATTCAGAAAGTGGATGGGAGGGTTGTCCAGTCGGTCTTTTCGGAGAGACATCGTAAGAGTGTGAGATTTGTCAGGATTGAAAGACATGTTCCACTTGTTTGCCCAGTCTGTGATTTTGTCCAGGTCTGCAGAGAGTGAGGAGGCAGCAGACTGCCGATCTGAGGGATGAAGAATGGAGCGACAGAGAGTAGAGTCATCAGCAAAGAGATACAAAGGATTTTCAAGAGAGTCAGAGAGATCATTGATGAAGACCAGAAAAAGGACAGGGCCTAGAACACTGCCTTGTGGAACTCCAGCCTGAACAGGAAGAGGAGATGAGAGAAACCCATTCAGGGCCACACGTTGACTACGACTAGAGAGGAAGTCCGCCAGCCATGCGTGGAGATTTCCATGGATACCAAAAGAGGAGAGTTTGGTGAGCAGAGCGGGGTGCCAGACCGTATCGAAGGCATGTGATATGTCAAGGGAGACTGCTCTAATTTCCTGTTTGGCATTGAGGACCTCCATCCATCGTTGAGAAAGCAGAAGCAGCATGTCCAGAGTAGAGTGTCCAGGTCTGAAACCAAATTGATGATCAGAGATCAAGCCATTGGAGAAGAGGAAAGATTTCATATCTGAAGCAATGATGGATTCCATGACTTTGCTGATAATTGGGAGAAGGCTGATTGGTCTGTAGTTGCTGGGATCTGTTTTTGCACCTTTTTTGTGCAAAGCGGTGATGTTGGCAGATTTCCAAGTAGATGGAAGATGACCTTGAGCAAAAGAGAGGGTGAAGAGAACAGAGAGAGGGAGTGAAAGAGCGGAAGAACAGGATTTTAGGACCCGTGGGCTGATGCCGTCAGGTCCAGTTGCAGAATCCGAGTCGAGGGTTGACAGAAACTTTTCCACCTTGTCAGGAGGAAAGGAGACAGAGTCCAGGAGCAGCTGGGTACGACTGGGTACGGTGGGTACAGAGAGTGATGGGTTTGGGACACAAGATTTAGAGGCAAACACAGAGTTGAGGCATTCAGCTTTTTCGCGTGCGGAGTCAGCCGTGTGGCCATTTGAGGTGAGGGAGGGGATGGAGGGGGAACAAACACCAGAAACAGATTTGACCAGACGCCACCAGGATTTGGAAGAGGGAGACAGATAAGAGAGTTCGGTCCTGAGAACGGAGAGATATTGTTTCCTGGCTCTCCTGAGCGTGGACACACACTTGTTTCGGGCTTTGTGAAAGGAAATGAGATTTCCTTCCGTTGGATTTGCTTTCCAGGAGACGAAAGCAAGTTGTTTCTGGGCAATAGCCTCACCACAAGATTCCGTGTACCATGGACGGGAGGAAGGGTATGACAACAGAAGACGAGATGGGATAAATCTGTGCATGAGAGAGAGCAGTTTGCTTTGGAAGAATTCCCAGGAAGAATTTATGTCAGAGGCAGTAGAGATGGGAGACCAGTCCAGATGATTGATGGCTGCTTGAAGACCGTGCCAGTTGGCCTGAGTGAAATGCCAGACTCGTCGACGCTGAGGAGGCTCTCTGAGAATGGTCAGAGAGATGTCCACTTTAACAAGCACATGATCAGAAGAACCGATTGGAGCAGAAGAAGAGCAGCAGACATTTTCAGGGAAGTTAGTCATAACCAAGTCCAGAAGAGAAGATGCTCCGTTGACTGAAATCCGGGTCGGGAAATTGACAGTTTGTGTCAGTCCCAGTGAGTCACAGAAGTCCTTTGCTGAAGAGCCATGGCTGGTGAGAGAGGTACCCACACCCAGCCAACTGGCATGGTGACAGTTGAAATCACCACATATGAGGAAGAGAGAGTTGGGATGGGTAGATAGAAGTTGGTCCATATCAAGTCCAATTTGTCCAATTTGGTTTAATACCAAATCAAGGCTAATGGAAGATTGAGATGACAGGGGAATTAAAGACGATGTAGTTACATCAGCCAAAAGTAGCAGCCACTGTACAGCTCTAAACAAAAATATGTGAAGACCACATCAACCACCGCTCTGTCGCATCTGTACAATCCTCATGTCGCATCTGTACAATCCTTTGTACATTAATGACCATTCACTCGTATATTGGTTGTTTTGGTCTGTTATAAACTGTCTGACCCTTTAGACCTTTTATAACCTAAGGCCCTCAAGACTCTAAAACTTCTAAGACCCTCAGGAACTTGAAGACACTTTCGGAACCTGAAGACCATATGTACCCCCATTAGAACCCTTAGTCCCCCAAGACCACATAGACCCTGTGAGGCCTTCTGTATGAGGGCCTTCTGTAATCATACTTGAAGGTCACTAGTCATAATCAAAACGCCCCTCATTGGTAAACCACCTCAATACCAAGCAAAGAGTGTGCAAAGCAGAATTAAATCATGAAATGTATCTTGCTTTTTTCAGATCCTGCTCATCATGGATCGTGGCACAGGGAAAAGCTCCACGTGGCATAGAAAACGTCCCACGTGGCATAGAAAAAGTCCCACGTGGCATAGAAAAAGTCCCACATGGCAGAGAAAAGTTCCACGTGGCATAGAAAAAGTCCCACATGGCATAGAAAATGTCCCACATGGGAGAGAAAAGTTCCACGTGGCATAGAAAAAGTCCCACATGGCATAGAAAAAGTCCCACGTGGCATAGAAAAAGTCCCACATGGCAGAGAAAAGTTCCACGTGGCATAGAAAAAGTCCCACATGGCATAGAAAATGTCCCACATGGGAGAGAAAAGTTCCACGTGGCATAGAAAAAGTCCCACGTGGCATAGAAAAAGTCCCACATGGCAGAGAAAAGTTCCACGTGGCATAGAAAAAGTCCCACATGGCATAGAAAAAGTCCCACATGGCAGAGAAAAGTTCCACGTGGCATAGAAAAAGTCCCACATGGCAGAGAAAAGTTCCACATGGCATAGAAAAAGTCCCACATGGCATAGAAAAAGTCCCACATGGCAGACAAAAGTTCCACATGGCATAAAAAAAGTCCCACATGGCATAGAAAAAGTCCCACATGGCATAGAAAAAGTCCCACATGAGTAGTGTATATATGTTGCTTCTGGGACACTCTCATTTCCCCATTGACTTACATGTTAATTTTCCTCTTAACCTCATTGCCCATTAACACCTCTATTTCTCCCACCCTCATCGTTATGAACCTTTTGTCTATAGTACCTATCTTTAATGTTGTTCATTAGACCACTCAAACACTACAAATATTTGTTTTCCCTTATAGACCTATAATCCTTCTTCTACATATCATCTGGCAGATTATCTTTGACCCACTCAAACATCGACCCATTCACTTACATGTTAATTTTCCTCTCACCTCTTTACGAACCTTTTAGCCTTTTGACACCTATCCTTAATGTTGTTCATTAGACCACTCAAACAATGATCCCCCCTTGGGTTTTATGGTACTCTTACTCTCAATGATCCTGAGTAGACCACTCAAACATTGATCCTACAAATATTTGTTTTGTGCGTGGGAAATAATTTAATTCTCTTGCCACTCTCTTCACCATCTAATATATTAACAAAGTATATGATTGAGTTTGGTTCTTTATTAAGATATTTTAACTGAGCTAAGATAAAATGATAAACCTCCCTCAATGTTCTTGTCTGAGCGCCTCCAGTGCCGCCCACTTTTTGGTAAGCCCCGCCCACTTTTTGGTAAGCTCCGCCCATGTTTGGTAAGCTCCGCCCACTTTTTACTAAGCCCCGCCCATTTTTGTTAACCCCACCCACTTTATAAACTCTGCCATTGTATCATTTTCAGTTAAGACATTACATCATTTTCAGGGAATTTCCATCACATCATTTCCAGTTAAGACCTGCCCAGGGAATTTCCACAGGAAATGACACACCCAGCCCTTCTTATAAAAGGCACCGACAACACAGGCTTTTTCAAACACGCTTTCTGCTTCACTTGAGAATGGACTACTAGTACCGACTGCAAAGCCGCAATGAGCCGGCGAAGCCAAAACCTCTTGCCACTATTTTACCCATCACCATGGCATCAGTAGGTTAGGTAGTTGGTAGTAGGTAGGTAGGTAGTTGGTAGTAGGTAGGTAGGTAGTTGGTAGTAGGTAGGTGTAGTAGGTACCATACCTGGTAAGACTTGGTAAAAGAGAAGAGCAGACAGTCCTCCCCAATGGCAATACCTGCATACAATAAATGTCACAAGAAGCTTAAGGAAGTAACGATACGATGTGCTAGCTTAAGGCCTATTTTTAACTGGGCTTAACATACGTTTTCACAGTAAGTGTGTGTAGTCTTCTAACTTCAGTCGCTGTCAGGCGCCAGGGCTGGTTCTCTGACTCTCCGGGCACGGCGGCTTCGTCCACCAGAAGAAGTTAGCTTGCAGTGATTAATTCGGTGAATTCCATCTCAACTTCGGTTATTTCCGGCCGTGAAAAACTATCCGTATTTCTAAACTAAATATGTAAACCGCTTATACCGTATTTATGGCCGTGAAAAACTATCCCATACGGCCGCGAGATTTCTAAAAAATAATTTTTCGTCAATGTGAGAATATTTCACGCCGTTTTCACCCTCCGAAACGCGTAATAAGCTTGAAAAAAATATTTTTCAAATGCTCGAATCTCATTGGTTCTGGTCTTTGATGACGATTTTCGTTGAAGATAACGAGCTTGGTCTTAACGTATTTTAATTACTAATGAGAGGTTTCATTAGATTATGAATCAAAGAACGACGGGTGAAACAAACTCCTATTGAACTTTTTCGCAATTGTTTTATGCAAACCTCCGCATCCGGTCGATGGCTGTCTCCAGCACTCCATCCAGTGAAAAAATATTTTTTCAAATGCTCGAATCTCATTGGTTCTGGTCTTTGATGACGATTTTCGTTGAAGATAATGAGGTTGGTCTTAACGTATTTTAATTACTAATGAGAGGTTTCATTAGATTATGAATCAAAGAACGACGGGTGAAACAAACTCCTATTGAACTTTTTCGCAATTGTTTTATGCAAACTCCCACATCCGGTCGACGGCTGTCTCCAGCACTCCATCCAGTGAGCACTTTCATTTTAGAAATTTTTTGCAAATGCTCGACTCTCATTGGGTCCGGTGTTTGGTGACGCGTTTTGTTGAAGATGACCAGGCCCGTGCGGGGCGATGTTGGTCTTAAATTATTTTATTAATACATCGGAGGTGCATAACATTGTGAATCAAACGACGACGGGTGAAAGAAACTCCTAATGAACGTTTTAAATTTGTTATGCATACTTCCGCCTCCGCAAGATGGCTGCGCCCACTGTGCTTCGGATTCTCGAGCCATGCCATAATCAGGTTTTCAACATAATACGTACTCGTTTACTGACAACACCGGCTTCGCCAGCTACTATGCCGAAATGGAATGGGATAACTTTGCTATTCCTTGGAGTCCTACTACCTGTGTAGAACTCAACCTTCAGATTGATGAACTGGACTCGAACCTCTTATCAATGGAGGTAAGTTTGTTTATTTATTTATTTATTTATTTATTTAATTAATTATTTATTTATTTAATTATTTATTTTAATTTTTTTTTTTTTAGATGAGACTCGTGTAAGAGTTAATAAAGTTTCTTTTAATATTCATAGAGCTTGATTTATACAAATAAAAATATTGTATTAAATTAATACATTGTTATTTTCTTTCACAGGAAATTGTATCTGAGATACGAAATGAAAATTCTGCTTTTAACACAACTTGGGATGAAGTTATTTTTTTGTTTGAAGACATTTTGAACAACCAAGACCCCCAGAACGAGTTCTACCTTGATGACCCAGCCAAAGAGTTATACCTTGGAGATCCACAAAATCCTGAAAAAGAGTTTTACCATGATGATACTTGTTGTGAGTTATCAAAACAAAACCGACTGAACAAGTTCTACCTTGATGAGCCAGAATACAAGTCATACACTGGAGACCCACAAATTTCTGAATATTGGGAAAGGGGAGTTCTCCCTGATGGTCCGCAGTTATACTATGTGAGACACATCATAGAAACCCTAAAAAATTGGGCAAGGACAGTTCTCCCTGATGGTCCGCAGTTATACTATGTGAGACACATCATAGAAACCCTAAAAAATTGGGCAAGGACAGTTCTCCCTGATGGTCCGCAGTTATACTATGTGAGACACATCATAGAAACCCAAAAAAATTGGGAAACGGGAATTCTCCCCGATGGTCCGCATTTATACTATGTGAGACACATCATAGAAACCCTAAAAAATTGGGCAAGGAGAGTTCTCCCTGATGGTCCGCAGTTATACTATGTGAGACACATCATAGAAACCCTAAAAAATTGGGAAAGGGAAGTTTTCCCTGATGGTCCGCAGTTATACTATGTGAGACTTATCACGGAAACCCCCAATATTTCTGAAAATTGTGGTTCTACCTTGGAGACTTGGAAAGATGGTTATATTTTTGGAGACTCGGAATGGGGGTTTTGTTTTGATGACTCGGAATGTGATACCTATCTTGGAGGCTCAACAGGAATGTGGTTATACCTTGGGAACTTGGAAAGTTGGTTTTATTTTGGAGACTCTACCTGTGGGGTCCATCTTGGAGACTCTTTGGATTCTAAAGCAATGAACAATGTTCTTTGTTTAATGACGCCTGATTTAAGCAATATCAAGAAAGTTCGAGGAAGAAAATGCTGGAAAATTCTTTCTTCCCATTTCTACTTCTTCAAACTTGAAAGCCTTGAAAGACAGAATTGGGAGAAGAGGAAAAAAAAAAAATGAAATACGTATTTTAAAAAAAGAAGCAAAAAAAGATTATGTTAGGGTTTGGGTGGGATTTTGAATGTGAAGGTTAGGGATGGGGTTGGGTTAGGGATGGGGTTGGGTTAGGGTTGGGATTTTGAATGTGAGGGTTAGGGTTGGGGTTGGGTTAGGGATGGGATTGGGTTAGGGTTGGGATTTTGAATGTGAGGGTTAGGGATGGGTTGGGTTAGGGATGGGGTTGGGTTAGGGTTGGGTTAGGGATGGGGTTGGGTTAGGGATGGGGTTGGGTTAGGGATGGGGTTGGGTTAGGGATGGGGTTGGGTTAGGGATGGGTTGGGTTAGGGATGGGGTTGGGGTTGGGTTAGGGATGGGGTTGGGTTAGGGATGGGGTTGGGTTAGGGATGGGGTTGGGTTAGGGATGGGTTTGGGTTAGGGATGGGGTTGGGTTAGGGATGGGGTTGGGTTAGGGATGGGGTTGGGTTAGGGATGGGGTTGGGTTATGGATGGGGTTGGGTTAGGGATGGGGTTGGGTTAGGGTTTGCATATTATTATGACTCACTCACACATACACACACAAATGTTAAGCCCCAACTGAAAAGTTGAGGGATTCTGTGTTTGGGGTTCACAGATCTCAAGAACGTATCCCCATTATACACAAACAAAAGATAAGCCCCAACTAAAAAGTTGTGGGATTCTGTGTTTGGGGTTCACAGATTTAAAAACGTATCCCCATTATACACACACAAAAGTTAGGCCCCAACTAAAAAGTTGTGGGATTCTGTGTTTGGGGTTCACAGATTTAAAAACGTATCCCCATTATATACACACAAAAGTTAAGCCCCAACTAAAAAGTTGTGGGGATTCTGTGTTTGGGGTTCACAGATTTAAAAACGTATCCCCATTACATTTTATTTATTTATTTATTATTTTCAAGGGTATTATCTGCTTACTTGTGTTTTTTGTAATTCTTGCGAGTAAAATGAACCCAAGATTTCTTCTCCATTTAAATCATATAATTTGTAGGTCCAAGGAGCTGTATCCATTACATCAATGATTTTAAGTAATTAACGAGTCCATTTTTGTGTATAACCTTTCTCAAAATGACTTTTCCATTTGTATATTCTTACAATATCACCAACTTTAAACTTGGGCTTTCTCAAATTAATCTCCTTCTCATATTCTAATTTTGTAAATGTTTCCGATGGTTTTGATTTTGTTGATGAATGAACAGTATTATTGTAATTATCTGCAATATCCTGAATTAAATACACCCATTTTTGAGAACCGAGTTTTGTGAATTTTTAATATAGTCTCTCTTTCAAAGTACGATTAAAACGCTCAATAACAACTGCTTTTCCTTCATTAAAGGTGCTGTATAATTTAATACCCTCCCCCTGAAGAAATTTCATAAATATTTTGTTATAGAACTCTGTTCCCTCATCGGTCCACAGTTTCTTTGGTTTTCTTTTATCCCTATCAAATAATAGCTTAAAGGCTAACATTAAAGTATTACCTCTCTTGTTTTTCAAAGGAACAACCCAGGCAGAACTACTCCTCAAATCAATAACGGTTAAAGCATACCTCTATCCCTTATCATTATTTCGTTCGATTAAATCAGCGGACCATATGTGGTCAGTGTATTTAGAATAAACTTTCCTTCTTTTAAACTTTGTGATTATAGATTTATGTAATTCATTAGCCAAAAGCTCCTCAGTCTTGATAACATCATTGGAGTTTAATAGTTTTTTGGGGAATAACCAAGACCAAGTTTCAATTTAACACTTATCATTTTTTTCACAATAAACCTATCAACTTTCTCTCTCAATGGTGGATTTCGTATCAAGGACAAATTATACAACATTTCTCTGTCTGCTTCATGTTTTTCATCCAATATAGTGGTATTCCCATGAGCAATATCATGCTTCATACACACTTCATCAACCTTATTTTTTGGCTTAGACCAAGGTTTAGGATTGTTAGCCTCATCTAATCTTTTATCCAAGTTTGTTCCAGGACCACAGAAAGAATACCCTGGAAGGTGTAATTCCCCCGGAATTCCAGTTGTTGTAAATTTACTTCCTGACAGAAACTTTTGTTTGTCTCCTCCACTTTTAGGAGAGATGAATTGGCACTTTTTAGAGCCACACACTTGACATATTCCTTTTTGATAAACTCTATTATTTTTAGCTTTAACATAAGAGATATTTTTAGATTTAGTTTTCTTTTTACATTTGAGACAATAACTCATATTTATTTATCAGAAAAAGTCTGACAGAGTATTTCAACATATACATTTCTATCTTAATTTTTAAAACATAAAGAATCCTTAGGAATGCCTTCACTCTCTCCTCCATTTATTTACAAATAAAAACCAACTAAAGTCAAGAGCATCATCAACCACATAATCTTTGTCTTCTTCATGTAAATCTCCTCGCTGAACTCATCTCAACCATTTTTAAAATCATTATCTTAGTAAGAGTCGTTAATTCTTTATTTTCCTCTTCGGTGCGTTGAGATTGATTTATTTGCTGTAATACACTCAATCTTTTATGAATCTCACTGATTTCCATCTTTTTATATTTTTCCTCCCTCTCTCTTTGCTCCCTTTCCTCCCTCTCCTCCTTCTCCTTTTTCTCCCTCTCCTCCTTCTCCTTTTTCTCCATCTCCTCCCTCTCCTTTTTCTCCCTTTCCTCCTTCTCCTTTTTCTCCCTTTCCTCCTTCTCCTTTTTCTCCCTTTCCTCCCTCTCCTCCTTCTCCTTTTTCTCCCTTTCCTCCTTCTCCTCCTTCTCTCTTTCCTCCTTCTCTCTTTCCTCCTTCTCTTCTTCAACTCCTTCCCTTGCTACCCTTGAGTTTGAACCCCAAAGAATATTATACATATACTCATCTGGATTTTGAGATATTCTTGAATCAATAATTATTTTTCTCATAATAGGATACCAATAAGATTTGTTGACGATTTCTAAAAGAGTTTTATATTTCATAACTTTGAGAAGTTCATTTTTATTTAATATTTTAAACAAGTCTCTATTTGTGGGTTTAACAATATCAGTAGAAGGCCAGTTTTTAATGACAAAATTGCCATGTATATGCTCCACATCATAAGGTATGTAATACCGAGCACCCTTTTCTTGTAGGTATCCTTGAATACAAAAATTACAATTCTCTTGTAGTCTTCTTCCTGTCATTTATGTATCAGAAATATATGTGAGATTAATATTATGACAGGTAATACCACCCCATCTTCCCACTACCAAATCGGTTTGTATTCCTCGGCTTTCTATCCTTATCTCATTACCTTCCTTCTTTGTCATGCTAACCATCGCTATCCTATCATATATTTTTCTTTTCTTAAAATCATGTATTTGTTGTTTACTAATTGTACTTCCGCATAAATCCTTATCCTCGCCAAGCGGATAATATTCTTCTTTACGAGACTGATTCAAATCATGTAGGTCTTCTAAGTTTATTGAAAAATACCAATTATACCCTAAATCAGGCATATCATACCCCCATTTATTAATTCGCATATTAACTATATGTCCTTCTTTGTAAAATTCAATTGTAAGCAGGTAGTTAAATTCAATGAGGAAAGGTGTATGGTTAGTATAACCAGGTGTTGTGGTTGTAAATTTTACTTGTTTAACAAAACGTGCTGTTTTCTTTAAAAATATATATTGTGATAAATCACTGAATCTAATTAAGTCATTCGCATCTGTAGGGTTTGGATAATTGATTAATTTATAAGTATTCTTCATATTAATATTTTTACTTATACTATATATTTGTCGTTCAGCCTGTGCCTTTGTATAATAATTTGATAAATCAATATCCTGAGAGGATTTTCCAAAGATAGATCCATCTTTTCCAACATAAGTCATTTATATTAGATTAAAAATGATATCATAAAAATTTTCATTATTGTTGAGTTGAAATAATACATATAAACATAATTGACCACAACATTTAGAATTAATTTCTTGAACTTGAAATGTTTGATAAATACCATTCTGTAAGAATTGTATTACTTCAACAGGTGGTGGCATACCATAACTATCAAAATAATATTTATCCTGACTATTATGAAAACAAACCCAATGAGAACCATTCTGTGTGTCTAAATTCATAATAATATTCTTTGTATTCTTATTTATATGTATTAATTCATCTCTCATACAAATAACCACATGATCAATTTTTAGTGTTTTACAATACTTAGCTAGTTCTATATTTGCCGTTGTATTCTTTCCAAATTGTTTAAACCATTTATCCATTTATTTATGAGAAAGATACAATCCATTACCCCGTTTAGTTAGTTTGTTGACGTCAACAACGTTTAGTTAGTTTGAGTTTAACACCCGCTTGAGCGATAGAGGAAAGCATATCTCCAACCAACAATCTGGCTTTATCAGGTAGACTTTCAAGTTTTTGAGCAAAATCTACAATTATACCACTTCCACTAATTTGTTTCTCCAACTCCTTGTTATGTCTTTCCAATTCTTTTTGAGCTTTTAGTTGTGCCTTCCTTTCGTGAGCAGTTTTTACCGCTGCTGAAATACCACCAGTCAATGCTCCCGCCGCACTTCAACCAGCAAATAAAGGAATTAGAAACGGGAGAAATCCTCCTCTTGACACGTCTATTGAATATTTCTTTAACATAGGTTTTGTCATTTTAATTTTAAGTGAACCAGTATCATTGTGTTTTTACTTGTGTGTGTGTGAGTAAAACATCAATTCTTACAGCTCCTTTTCTTTGAATTGTATTAACATTAATAATACAAGGCTTTTGATTTTGAATACAAGATGTTAATTTATTAAGATTGATTTGATTAACATATACCGGTTCTTTCCGACTCATTTATTTATGAGAAAAAACCTATGTGATATTAATCATAACACCATTATCTGTATTAATCTGTAATTCTGTTTCCTCCAAAGGCAAACAATAAGCATCAACTTCTTCATTCTCTCCTCTTTCAATGTATAGAGAAGTATCCACTCTATTAGACTTTATAGTTTCTTTTTGAGAACTCAGGTCAATTGCGTAGATCGTATGAAGTTTTTGAAACGCAACCATATCCAAAATAGGGTCATTATTACCATTACTTTCACACACCTTTTGATAAGACTTGTAGGCTTCCGCATAATCATTTTTTTCCCAATCAATTTCCAATCTATCTCGCGGATAAAATGTTCCATCAAGAGAAACCCGAAGTTGTTTTACCTTAGCATTATCACACAGCGCATTATTCTTTTTAGTACCGTCCTCCCCATCTGGTTTTTTAAAAATGAGCCAGAGGTATCGTGGCTTTCCTTGAAGAACACCTAAATTCCAAGTGTAGGTAGTGTGTTCCAGTTTAACGTGTTGACATCTTCTTTTAAGGTATGATACATTTAGCGGGGTCTTTGAGTTAAGTCTTTTATTTAACATCTCTTCCATTTTAAGATTAGGAGTATATTCACTGATATACCAACACAAATCATTAATAACAAATTTATTATTGTCGCCAAAAGCATTTTCAGCCCCAAAAAGCAACCTATTTACATTATCATTCCTTTGTAGTTGAAATCTAATTTTAAGACCATACAAAACTTTATCATAATCACAAAATCCAAATATACCTTTAAGAGGTACTGCTACGGTAAAACTATTCTCTGCTTTTGTTTCATCCTTATACATTGCCTTCCTTTGAATATAACCAGGGTCAGCATTTGTTCCCGTTGACATATCAGGAATAAAACCTTCAACAGCTCCCTTACCCATTCTATCACTAAACGAATATAGTGTAAATTTCATCATTTCAGATGTAGCAGAGACATAATCAACCGCTTCAACCTCTTGTGTTCCAATATACAGGAGGACACTGTCAAACATTTTCCAGAAGAAATCATTTACGAGTGTAGCATTAGTATTATTCGCAGCCTTAGTGAATTTAAATTTACACAGCAAGAAACTATCAGCTATATTCAAGTAAGTTTGTTGATTATTTATTTCAAAACTTTTTGTTCCGTTTGAATTCCAGTCTGTTCCTGTTATAGCATTTACCTTAAAATAGTCTTCCTTTTTAGTGGAGTTTGAAATGATAATCGTATCATCCAAATCATAGATACTATCAATCGCTTCCATACTTGTATTTATATAGCATTAAAATTGTTGAAACCCTGACCCAAGTATTTTAATGATTTTTTGTCGTTCTTGTGAAGATAGTTGAGTTTTACCTTTTTTTATTTCTTTGATTGCTTGTAATTTATGAGACTCCTTTTGAGCATCTTTTATACTCTTTATAGCACCCGCAACTGAGCCCACGGCAGAAGAAGTTGAACCAATTAGGTCTTTATGTTTAAGAATGGTTGAACCAATACCCATTAGAGTATCAATTATCCCATCTCCTTTATTTCTAAATTGATGACCTTCACCCCGTTGTCTCTTTGGTTTATAGTATCCTCGACCAAGAAACATACCTTCACCCTTATAGTATGGTGAAAGGAACATCCCATCCCCTGTAATTACTTTATATTTTCCCAACTCGTGTTTTCTCACAATAACCATTATTTATTTATTGAAAAACTTCACGTAGGTGAATTCTGATGGATATAATTTCTTCATTAAAGGAGTTCATACGATTATCTTGATCGGTTATCCTAAAATTTACTCTGTATATGGTTTTTCCTGACACAGGTAAATAGACAAGATTTTTTGGTTCCATATTGAATTTATAACCAATCGGTGTTGAGTATGCGCTGAATGAAAATATTGTATTTGTTCTTATTCCATCGTTATAAGCACCCGAATCACACCCGTCAATCAAATCACAATGGATTAATACTGAATTTATACCGGAGGATATTTGAATGACATTATCACTGTAAAACGTTCCGTTAGTTTCAATCTTTTTTGAAGAGAAACCCAATAGCTCTCCAAACGATTTTTCAATCGTGAAATCAACTTTATAATTATTTTTAAGTTTAATAGTTGATTTTGAAGTGTGTTTTTGAATATCTATTACAATATTTTTTGGTTCATCACCTTTTTCTTTCATAAGGCGAGAGACTTCAGAAGATATTTGAGAAATCTCGTAAGCTCCGGGTGAAACTGTTATAGTTTTGTACCCACTTCCTGGATTATAAATAAACTTGTTGTTTTTCTCTGTGATATTAAAAAGTGTATTGTAAGTCTTGTTACGAATTCCGGGTTTATGGGGGTTACAATTCAGGTCATTTCTTATAAATGTATATTCTATTAAAGGTTGTTGTGATTAAAGGGGTCAGGAGCCCTTCTGGGAAAAACGAGACCGGAAACGGGATCGTGAAGAAGAGGAGGAGGAAAAGAAAGGGCGATCTTAAGCTTCGAGAGCTCCGACGCGAGATCGTTACCTACTTTGGAACGGAGTTGGAAAAGCCCGTCTGGGCGAGAGGAGTTACCTGCGGGGGTGATTGATTGCCGGTTACGTGTCCAGGTGCCGTGTGGTCCTGCAAGGAAACAAGAGCCCGGCGCTGTTCGCCTCGACGCCTACGAGGGCGTGTACGGGTCACACCTTGGGCCTGGCGTGCGCGAAAGAGATTGGAAGGAGACGGTTGAGAGTTGAGACGGCAGCTCGAGACCGAGCCGCCGAACATAAAGGACAAGGGAACCGTGCCTCTGTGAACCGAAGTCCAAGCGTCCAGAGATCGCTGGATTACTGCGGAACCTGCGAAGTCGGGTAGCCTCGCTGAGGTTGACGAGTATCTTCACTCCCAGCCCCGGATTGGAATCGGACATTGATTCCCCGATCGCTGGATCGACTCGACGTCACCTGGGAGGCGTGCAGAGACATTGGGGGCAAGGGCCGTGAGTGTTGGGGGGTTAAGGTGACGTCACCTATAGTATAGATAAGGATTGCATGGAAGTGCTGTAAACGCATTGTGATTCCTGTGCGGGATTTGGGAATATATTGGGTTTGTTCGTAACCCTGGGTGTGGACTCGTTATTGATCGACTTATTTTCACCCAAGGACCATACATCTTTCTGCCGGGGCTCCCTTCGAGGTTGACCCCGTAACAGTCTCCATTGACAACAAAGAAGCCTCATATGAGGTAAGGGGGTCAAGTTGTAGTGGGTAAGGGAATGAAGCTGTGTTATCACTCGTTGTGAAATTAAAACTAAGAATTGTGCTTCTCATATTATTTAATATCTAATAAAATATCTTTGTATTGACATTTATTAATTATTTTCATATTCATCAACTGATCTAAAATGGCGGATGCTTCATTAAAACAATTGTTGTTTCCAGCCTTCTTACTACCTAACAACAATAATAACCTATTAACTAATTGTGATGGGTCATTTGGAAGAAAGCTAACACCCGAACCAAGCTTACTTAAAGCATCAATAATATGTTTCTCCTTCTCATTCTTCTTACTTTTACCGGCAACAGAAACTTCATAATCAAGTGAGTTTAGTAAATCAATATATACCCTATCTTCCGCATTTTCCATATCAAGTGGTTCATCAAAATATTTTGAACCGCTGAATCCAGAGTTTGTTAGAAGAAACATTAATCTTGGAGTTAATTCAACATTTGGTTGAGCAGAACTTAAGAACACCAATTTATCATTAAATATCAATAACTTTTCTTTCACAAGATGGAACTGTGCTGGTTCTTCTGTTGGAATGAGACCTGCTCTGGTTTTTGAACCCACCGAATATTCATTGTTTTGAAGAGCTTCCACAACATAATTAGGTGGTTGATTTACCTCCTCAAGTTTCCGAAATAATCCTTCATCATCATATTCTAATTCTCCAAGTTCTTGCGCCGTCATTTGACTAAAATCTTTGAGCATTTGAAGTTTTTTTGGAGTAAATTCTACTGTGGGAACTGTAGGTGAGTGTTGAGTTTTCAAAAGTGGTTTTAAAAATTTCTCTTGTTTTCTTTCAAAGGCTTCTTCACCAGTTAGTTTCTGTCTCCGTTTCTTCTTTATCTCTTCCTGTTGCTTTACAACTTTTGAAACCAACTCTTGATGTTCTTTAAACTTTCTTGCTCTTTCTTCGGTATTCATCTTCTGTATTTATTTACTGAAAAATATCATTTAATGAATTGTAAAGGTCAATGGGAATATTTTCCTTTTCTTTGTCATTATAGTAAATGTGTTGAAATAAAATCGTTTTCTTTAAATATTTCATCAAATTCTTTATTGGTATTAATACAAGTTGTTATTTCTTCTTCACTAATACTTGTATCTCTGCTTTTCATACGTTTGCATTGAGTCTCCTCATTGATATCAAAACCGAATGATAAAATCTTAACTCCATCACCACACAAATGTTTAATAATTTGTCTCATTCCTTCAGGATTCGTTTCTAAAATCCCAACACTGTTAGATTTTACTTTATTTTACTCACTCTTACAATGTGAATATTTTGTAGAACCAAGAGAGACCTCCTCAAATATTTGAACTTCGTTCCTCAATCGCATATGTTTCTCCATTGAAATGTAGTAATAATCTTTCCCTTCTACTTCTCCTGGTCGCATTGCTCTAGTTGTAGTACTTACAAAACGAATCATAGGGTGGTTTTTTAAAAAAAAAAAAAAAAAAAAAAAAAAAAAAAAAAAAAAAAAAAAAAAAAAAAAAAAAAAAAAAAAAAAAAAAAAAAAAAAAAAAAACTTACAATCTTTTCTCATTTATGTGTGTAAAATATCAGTTAGCATCTCATCTTGTTTCACAACAATATATTTATATTTTCCAATCGTGTGTTTCATATAATTTTCAAATTCTTTTTTACTACATAACGTAGAGCAATTATCTCTCCAAAAATTATTTACATCTATTGAATTTAACTTAAATAAAATAAAAGTATTGGCATTGTTTCTTATTGAGCGCCGAGGGAGTTGAAAATATGACTGACTAAGATAAATACAATTACAAGAAGATGTCTCCCTCTTGTATAGTAGCTGTCCATTACTGTTTGGTTTCTCTCATTAACACAATCATCAAAGATGACGAGGTTCTTTTTTGATTCATCTAAATCTTGAGGTGAAGGTATATCATCCGTATTATCACTGAGAATACAAGTTATGGGTTTTGGTTTCGATTTTGATTTCTGTGTATCACAAAATAATTGTATTATATCTTCAATATTAAAATCATTTAGTTTGTTTTGAAGTATAAATACACCGATAATGTCTTCCATTTTAAGACCTGCATTAAAACCCTGTGAGAGTAGTTGATACTCGGGTTGAAAACTAGACTTTGTAAAAATTATTAAATTATCATAATCGAAAAAATTAGGACCAAGGAGCATCTTTAAAAGTAAACAGGTTTTTCCACATCCACTTGAACCAACTATTAGACATCTCAATGAATTTGGAATGTTTTTATGGTTATTAAATTTTATCTTATTTTCCCAAACGGGTAAAAAATCATTCATTTATATATTTGGAAAACAAGTCATCTAACTTTTTTTGAGCTATTTTAGAAACTCTATATTTTATCCTGAGTTCGGGTTTAATTTCAAAATAATTCATTATTTTATTTATATAGTATCTTGTATTAACATTTCCATTAAAATTATTTTGAATAATAAATATCATTCAACCCTTATACATTTCCTCAATACAAATAGTCTCTTCCCTTGAAAGAAATGGTGTATTATCATCACAATACTTAACATTCATCTCTCTTATTAATCTTGTAAAGTAATTCATTTTTGGTTCTAATTTTAAAGAGTTATATATATATATTTTTTTTTTATTATCATTAATTAAAATTAAATCACAGAAAATACATTGTTTATATGAACCCTCATTATTAAGCCCTATTCTATCACAAGCCGGACAATTCTCTAATTTATCATATGGAGAGTCTGGAAATTCTAAATATCCTTCAGAACTTATCATATTTATATGGTAAATTTTTACTTAAACTAAACGCAAGTTTATTCATTAATAAATACAATGTTTCAAAGCACAAAAGACAAATTTCAATCAATCTCTACTTCGGTGAAAGATATATAAAAATATGTCAAAGATGTTAAATTGAACAAAGATAAATATGAAAATTTTTGGGTAAAACCAGTTATGGAAAATAACATGAGCCCCTCTATTTCATTTAAAGGAAGAGCTCTAACTATACCTGGAAAGACATCCATTAAAGTAAATCGAACAAAAGTTTCTCCTCTACTCCTGGCAATTTATTCAAAGCTTGAAAAAGTGATCGATCGCGATACTTTGAAAAAGAATGATAAGACCATCAACAATACTCGTGGAGAAATTTGTATTTACTTTAATAATCCAAAGGGTGTAGATCTTAGTAAAATGAATGATGTTAATATTTCTGGTGAAATGTCATTTCGTTCTATGATAGTTAGAGATTATTTAAAGATAACTTTTGATATTAAAAATGTAGAGATTGAATCTGTTAATGAAAGAAAGTATATAGATATTGATGGGAATATTTTTCCTGCTAATTAAATATGAGTCATTACAGCAGTGAAGATTTTACTATTTTATTGAACTCGGACGATAGTGATGATAGCATTTCATTGAACTCGGACGATGGTGATGATAGTATTTCATTGAACTCAAATGATAGTTATGATGCTAATAGTTTGTGCTCAAATGATAGTTATGAGAGTAGCTTTATTGATGACTCTGAGTATGATTCTGAGTATTCATGTGATAGTTATGACTCAGATGATTCTGAGTGAAAAAGTGTTTTAGTTTAAGTATAGTTTCATATGTAAAAAGCCTGTAAAAGGGCACTTTCTTCTGTAAGTGTTTTACTTTAAGCACAGTTTCATCTTTTTAAAAAGCCTCTAAAAAGGTGTTTTACTTGAAGTATAATTTTGCCATATAAATATGATCAAAGCAACGTATTGCGACGTTTGTGAACAAGAATATAAACAATACAAAAGACACCTTAAAACTAACAAACACACATTTAATCTACTTCACCTACTATCTCCTATTCAGAAGGAAACAAAACACTGTTCTGCCTGTGATGAAAATATCCTCAAGAAAGGCTTCGAAATACATCTTAAAACAAATCAACATTTATCAAATTTTATCACAACTAAAAACTCTGATGGTGCATTCAAAGGACATATTAAAAAAAGAGTCTTTAACTTCAAACCTCCTGAACCAGAGTCTATAGAACCCGTCTCCGCTCATCCCTCTCCTCCACGGCTGCAGAAACCCTCATCCACGCCTTCATCACCTCCCGTCTGGACTACTGCAATAGCCTCCTCTATGGTTCACCCTCAAAAATCACCAATAAACTCCAATACATTCAGAACTCCGCTGCCCTTCTACTCACCCATTCCCGGACCCGTGACCACATCAACCCCGTCCTTTACAAGCTTCACTGGCTCCCCATCCCCCAGAGAATCCAGTACAAAATCCTCCTCTTGACATACAAAGCCCTCCATAACCTGGCCCCATCCTACCTGGCTGACCTCCTCTCCAGACACACTCCCACCCGCAACCTCCGCTCTGCTGGTACCAACCTCCTGACCCCCTCCATCCGGACCAAATTCAGATCCTGGGGGGACAGGGCCTTCTCCATCGCTGCTCCCACCCTCTGGAACTCACTACCTCACACCATCAGAGACTCCTCCTCACTCACCACATTCAAAACATCAATAAAGACCCAGCTGTTCAACACTGCATTCAACATTCAACCCACAGCATTTAACCCCTGACTATCTCTTCTCCTTCTCCCTCCTTTTGCTTTAAATATTTCCCTATTGATTCTTGTCTTTTTGCAATTGTTGTTTTCATGTATTGTTATGCATTATGTTTGCCACTCTGTCAAAGCGCCTTTGGGCTTCTGGAAAAGCGCTATACAAAATAAATGAAATATTATTATTATTATTATTATAGTTGATGCTGTCGAAATAGTTAAACCTGCTGTTCAAACGTTGATTGAAAAAACACGAAAAGAAATGAAACCACTTAAATTTTATATGGGAGTAAAATTAGAAATGACAAAGGACGAAGGAGTTATAGATACACTGTAGCGGCTGCCGCTGAGTTTTCACAATCGCCTTGCACCTATCAAGGACGCGGAGCGATCACCATGCCGGGCTCGTCCAGGACGCCCAGGCCCGCGCTCAACTTGCCAGGCCGCAGCCAGGACGCTGGGCCACGCCCCCTGGCGCCGGGCCTGTGCAAACCCCCTGGCGGAATAGATATATATTGCTGACTGATAAACGGTTTTTCAGAGTGCCTGAGTGTTTGATTTCATTAAAGCAACTCAGATGAATTCTAGCTTTTTGTCGCGTCCATTCTTCCGATCGACGTGGGAGCCCCGGCTCCTTCATTGGTGACCTATCGACATGGACACGGCAGTCGCCCTTAAACTGCCTACCTTCTGGGAGGCTCACGCGGCGGTTTGGTTCGCACAGGCGGAGTCCCTGTTCGCCCTGCGAGGCATCACGGCCGACGACACCCGCTTCCACCATGTGGTAGCTGCGCTCGGGTCGGTTACCGCGGCCCGCGCCCTGAGCCTCCTCGAAAGCCCGCCAGCCGCTGACAAATACGGCGCGATTAAGAAGCTGCTCCTCGATGCTTTCGCCCTCCCATCGGCGGAACGCGCACGGCGCCTGCTCGATCTGCCTGAGCTCGGCGACACGCGCCCTTCCGAGCGCATGGACTACATGCTTTCACTGCTCGGCGAGCACTCTCCGGCATTCCTGTTCCGGGAGCTGTTCTTCCGTCAGCTGCCTAACCCGGTACGCCTCGCCCTGGCAAGCACGACGATCACAGATCCCCGGGCCCTTGCCAGAGAAGCCGACAAGATCTCCGCCGCAGGACAGCGCATCGTAGCGGCGACATGGGACCCACCGCCGTCCGACGCAACACCCAGGGCGCCCGAGCACCCGGCACGGTCGACGGCCGAACTGCCGACGCCATTGGCGGCCGCTCTACCGAGCCGACCACCTCCGGCACGACGACCGAGGCCTCCACCTGACCAAGCGTGGTGTTACTATCATGCCAGGTTCGGACAGAAGGCCCGGACATGCCGACCCCCGTGCACCTTCGGCAGGCCGGGAAACGGCCGGGCCGGCGTTCATTACCAGCCATGAGCGCCGGCCACACGGGCAACTTACTGTTCATCACGGATAAAGCGTCCGGACGGCGCTTCCTGTGCGACACCGGCGCCCAACTGAGCGTCATACCCGCCTCTGACCAGGACAGGCAATCCGCGGTTTGCGGCCCCTCCTTAGTTGCGGCCAACGGATCGACTATCCGCACCTTCGGCCCGCGCAACGTCACCCTCTGCTTCGGCGGCCAACGCTTTGCTTGGACGTTTGTAACCGCCAACGTGCCCGTGGCTCTGCTAGGCGCCGACTTCCTCTGCGCACACGGACTGCTGGTGGACGTCCAACGGCGTCGTTTAATCAACGCTGAAACCTTCAGCTCCCTGGTATGCACATTGAGCAGCTCCGCGCCGACCGAGCTGGCATGCGCCGTCCCGGCGGCGAACGAGTTTGCTCGCCTGCTCACGGAGTTCCCGGCCCTCACGCGGCCGACGTTTTCGGCCGTCGCAGTACGGCATGGGATCGAGCACCACATACCAACCACGGGCCCGCCGGTCTACGCCAGGGCCCGCCGCCTCGACCCAGCCAAGCTCGCCGTAGCGAAGGCCGAATTCGACGCGTTGGAGCACCTCGGCATCGTGCGGCGCTCCGATAGCGCGTGGGCCTCGCCACTGCACATCGTGCCAAAGCCGGGGGGTGGATGGCGCCCGTGTGGCGACTACCGCCGTCTCAATGACGCTACCACCCCCGACAGGTACCCGATCCCGCATATCCAAGACTTCTCCGCCCGTCTGGCGGGACGGGTCATTTTTTCGAAAATTGACCTCATACGGGGATATCACCAGGTACCTGTCAGGGCGGCCGACGTCCCTAAAACGGCAGTCATCACGCCGTTCGGCTTATTCGAATTCTTGCGGATGCCGTTTGGTCTCAAGAACGCGGCTCAGGCGTTCCAGCGCTTGATGGACGGCGTGCTGCGTGACCTGCCGTTCCTTTTCGTTTACCTGGACGACATCCTCGTCGCCAGCACGTCCCGGGCCGAGCACCTCCTCCACCTCCGGACGCTGTTCGAGCGCCTCAGCGAGCACGGCCTCATCGTCAACCCGGCCAAATGCCACTTCGGCACGACGGCCGTTGATTTTTTGGGCCATCACATCACCAAGAACGGGGCCGTGCCGCTGCCAACCAAGGTCGAGGCCATCACCACGTTCCCGCGTCCCCGCACCATAAAGGCCCTGCAGGAATTCCTGGGAATGGTGAATTTTTATCACCGCTTCGTGCCCCGTGCTGCTCAGCTCATGCGGCCCCTCTACGAAGCCCTCCGGGGCATGCCGGCCAAGCACGACATCGCCTGGTCCGCAGCAATGGATGCGGCCTTCCAAGGCTCAAAGCGGGCCCTCGCCGACGCAACACTGCTCGCTCACCCGGTGCTCAACGCTCCCATCGCCCTCACCACGGATGCCTCCGACTACGCGGTGGGCGCCGTACATGAGCAATGGGTGAACGGGGTTTGGCAGCCACTCGCTTTTTTCAGCCGGCAGCTCCGGCCGAACGAGCTCAAATACAGCACGTTTGACCGGGAGCTCCTCGGTCTACACCTGGCCGTCCGCCATTTCCGCCACCTCCTGGAGGGCCGACCTTTCACGGCGTTCGTCGACCACAAGCCGTTGGTTTACGCCATGGCCAAGGTCACGGAGCCATGGTCGGCCCGCCAACAGCGCCACCTCTCCGCCGTGTCGGAGTTTACCACGGACATCCGGCACGTCGCCGGCAAAAACAACGCCGTGGCCGACTGTCTTTCCCGGGCCAGCGCGAACGCGGTCCACCTGGGCGTGGATTTTGCGCTTATGGCGGCGGACCAAACCACCGACACCACGGTGCAAGCCCTCCGGGCGGCGGACACGGGCCTCCGCCTGGCCGACATCCCCTGCGCGGACACTGTCCTGCTCTGCGACATCTCCCAAGGCCAGCCTCGCCCCATCGTGCCCGTCGCCTGGCAACGCCGCATCTTCGCCTCCCTCCACGGCCTTTCCCACCCGGGCCGGAAAGCTTCCCAGAAGCTGGTGTCGGCGCGTTTCGTCTGGCACGGCCTTCGTCGGGACGTCCGCGATTGGACCAGCGCCTGCACGGCCTGGCAACGGGCCAAGGTCCACCGACACACCCAGGCCCCGCTGGCACCTTTCACCGTGCCCGAACGACGTTTCGACCACGTCAACGTGGATCTGGTGGGCCCCCTCCCCCCGTCACGGGGGTTCACACACCTGCTCACCATGGTGGACAGGACCACCAGGTGGCCGGAGGCCGTTCCCCTCGTCTCCACCACCACCGCCGACGTGGCGCAGGCTTTCATCGCCACCTGGGTCGCCCGCTTCGGCGCACCGGCGGACATCTCGTCAGACCGCGGTTCACAGTTCACCTCCGAGCTGTGGGGCGCGGTCGCCCGCAACCTGGGGATCAAGCTCCACCGTACTACGGCCTACCACCCCCAAGCAAACGGGTTGTGCGAGCGATTCCACCGCTCCATGAAGGCCGCGCTCATGGCCGGCCTTCAAGACGTCGGGTGGGCCGACCGGCTGCCGTGGGTCCTTTTGGGCCTTCGCACGGCCCCCAAGGAGGACCTCCAGGCATCCACCGCCGAGCTTGTCTATGGCCAGGTGCTACGCGTCCCGGGCGAATTTGTGCCCGACGCTACCAGTCCCTGGTCCGCAGCTCACCAGCGCTTGGACCTCCAGGAGGCCGCCCGACGGTTTGCCCCCGTGCCAACATCCCACCACGGTGACCCCCAGTCCTACGTCCCCCCAGCACTCCGCACAGCGGAGTATGTTTTTGTGCGTCACGACGCACATCGGTGGCCACTCCAGCCGCCGTACGACGGGCCCTTCCGGGTGCTGCGACGGGACGACAAGTCGTTCGTCATCGACATCGGCGGCAGGTCGGACCGGATTGCTGTGGACCGCCTCAAGCCGGCGCACGTGGACGTCGACCACCCACCACGGGTGGCCCTTCCGCCGCGGCGAGGCCGTCCCCCGTCCACGGTGCCCCCCACTCGACCGCCCACCACCTCACCGGACCCCCTCCCATGACCCGCCAGGGGTCGCTTCGGCCGGGTCATCAGGACCCCCCTCAAATTGACCCTGCCGGTGCAAGTCGATTCTGGGGGGACGTGTGTAGCGGCTGCCGCTGAGTTTTCACAATCGCCTTGCACCTATCAAGGACGCGGAGCGATCACCATGCCGGGCTCGTCCAGGACGCCCAGGCCCGCGCTCAACTTGCCAGGCCGCAGCCAGGACGCTGGGCCACGCCCCCTGGCGCCGGGCCTGTGCAAACCCCCTGGCGGAATAGATATATATTGCTGACTGATAAACGGTTTTTCAGAGTGCCTGATTGTTTGATTTCATTAAAGCAACTCAGATGAATTCTAGCTTTTTGTCGCGTCCATTCTTCCGATCGACGTGGGAGCCCCGGCTCCTTCAACACCATACATGAGAACTGAGCCACAATTTATATCTTCATATCAAGACTTTAAAACATCAGGAGTCTATGATGAACTTATTAAACAAGAGCAAGATGTGGATAATTCAATCGTAGGAAGTGGATTCAATATAGGAAAAATTATTTACATAGACATTCATATTCTTAAATCAGATCCTCTAAAAGCTTCTTCTTACATTGATTTACCCAGTGTTATCAAAAATAGAAAAGCAGTTATCAATATCAAAAATAAAGACAATAAATGTTTTCTCTGGTCTATTCTAGCACACTTACATCCTCCACATTTTCATGATGAAAGAGTATCTCATTATAAAAAATATGAGAATACATTAAATACGAAAGATCTAAAGTTTCCGATGACTTTAAATGATATTCCTAAATTTGAAAAGTTGAATAATTTATCAGTTAATGTTTATGGTTTAACAGAAACAAACAACATTCAGGTTTTTAAGCTTTCTGACAATTGTAAACAAACTCATATTAATCTTCTATATTTTATTTCAGACGAAAATTCACATTATACATTCATCAAAGATATTACAAAATTAATAAAACCACAAGTATGTAAAAGAACAAATAAAATATATATTTGTATGCGTTGTCTTAACTTCTTCCATATGTTACGTGGTCCTCCCGGTGACTACCTGGTCTCGGTGACCCCCGGACCGTGAGAGGAACTCCGCCAGAAAGATCTATGATTTATACGCTTTCGTAACGCAATCAATATGAAAGACACAACAATTCAAGTCAATAAGAAACCCCACACCAAGGATCCGGGTTAATCAATAATATATTCCCCAATCCATGAACAACCATCAACAATCAATCACCAATATTACTAAGATGGCCATCTTATATATGTCCCCCCTTTCCCCACTCACGACCCCTCAATGGTCACTGTCCCTCACAATGTCTCTGGGCCCCTCCAGACCAAGGTGAAGGTCGACTTCTCCGCACCCGGGTGGTTGAACGAACCCCTGGCTGACGTGTTCCAAACGTGCACGTCGCGTACCGGGGACAGCTGTTGCAGCGCACACCTCCTTGCTAAGCAAAGCGGGCAAAGCAAAGCATGGCTTGCAAAGCGCGCGAGGCCCAAGGTGCGACCCGTACGCGTCCTTGTAGACGTTGAGGCGAATTGTGCCGGACGCTTGGTTCCGTGCACGAACCCACGGCAACTTGATGTGTAATCGGTAATTACACCGCGCAGGTAACTCCTTTCGCCAGACGGGCTTTCAAACGCAGCGTCCCCCACGCTGCTCAATATCGACACCGCTCGCGTCGGAGCTGGGCGAGGAAGAAGAAGATCACCGCTTCTCCCGGACCTCGTGTGTTTTCTTCTTCCATTTCCGGTCTCCTTTTCCCCAGAAGGGCTCCTGACCCTTTAATCACAACAACCTTTAATCGAATAAACATTAATAAGCAATGACCTGAATAGTAATTCACATAAATTCACATAAATCCGTAACACTCCCCCCCTTCAAGAAAGAAAGTTTGAACACAGCGAAAACTTTCTTTGCTGGCCAACTTTGATAAACAAACCAGATGACTCACACCCCCAAATCATCAGTTCCCCCCGGGCACAATTATGACTTAAAAATAAAGCAACAAAATTTCACAAAACCCCTAGATTAATTCACTCTGGACCAAGAGTCAACCACTTCTAGTTTCTCTTGAATGACGGTGAAGAGGTGGTGACCAAAGCCCCAAAGTTAAACCTCTCGATAGCACTTTTTCGGGAGGCCCAGCTGAGTATTCCCTACATGGACGCCTTAAGGAATGTGGAGTTCACGGTTAGTCCGGGGAGGAAAGTTCATTACATGGACGCCTTTAAGAACATGGCGTTCACGGTTAGTCCGTGTAGGAGCCCCGGCTCGGCGGCTCCACCGTATATAGTGCTTTAACTTCTCCAGACTCCTAACAGTTACGGTGGGACCCCTTGTCCCAGCCGTTACCTGACTGGCGGTCTCCTTCTCGGCCAGTGCTCTGACATTCATTCTTTCGGGAGGTGCCGTAACTCTGGGAGCCTCCATAGTAATATCGGCTGCTGCCAACCCCAAAACTACCGCCACGTTGTCCTCTTCTGTAGACCTCTCGACGCCTACGAAATGCCTTCCCTACTGTTATGGTCCGATCCTCCAAATCCTTACCATTCCAATTCTTCTCTGCCTCTCTGGCGTCTTTTGTGCTTGCAAACGTGACAAAGCCGAACCCTCTTGACCGTTGCGTTTCCCTGTCTTTTACCACCCGCACTTCCACCAGCGGCTCATATCTGTTGAAGACAGAGGTCAGAACTTCTTCCTCTGTGTTGAAGTTCAGTCCCCCTACAAATAACTTGGAACTTTTGTCGCCATCCCGAGCTGGGGTGGTGTTATTTCCCCTGCGGGGCTCTTTACCCCCCCTCGGGTTACCATAAATTTGCCCCCCGGCCAAATCATTCCCGATAATCACAGATACTCCCTCTACAGGAAGCGTGGCTTGTAAACCGACGGTGACCGGTCCTGACACCAAATCGGATTCCAAATGGATGACATGAAGTGGGGCACTAACACAGCCACCAATCCCTTGCAACCGAACACTATCACCAGTTGCGGTACTCTTTGACAATGGCAAAATGCCTTCCAGCATTAAGGATTGATGGGCTCCTGTGTCCCTCAATACCCTAACAGGTCTTGGGTTAGTCAAGCCTCCCTTGAGTGAGACCAACCCCTCATAAATAAATGGTTGGTAACTGTTCTGTGGGCGATTTCTTACGCTTGCCATCGCATTCGGAGTGGTAATAGTCGGACTCCGCTCTGGGTTTTCCCTTTTCATGAGGTAACAACTGGACATCAAGTGTCCAGGTTTCTTGCAAAAAGCGCAAGTAGGCCAGGAGGAAAAACTCGTGGTCTGCCTCGGGCCCCCCGGAAAATAAGTTTGTCTTGGGCCCGTAGCCCTCGGATTTCGAACAGTTGGGGTATCCGCGTTGTCCCCATAATCCTCTCGAGGCCGCCGCCATGTATTGTCGTTCTCCGCACCGGGTGTTCCATAACTCCCCTGCTGAAGTCTAGGCGAGGAGCTAGGTGTGTGGACCCCTATCCGTTGTGTTAAGGCATAATCATCTGCCATGGTGGCTGCGTCCCACAACTTTGGTACTTTATTTTCCTGCAGGTACACTTTGATGTCCTCGTGGACACGCTGTTGAAATTCCTCCACCAGCATCAGGTCACGCAATGCTTCGAAGTCGTTCCCGACTCCTTTTGACTCACACCACCGATCAAACATGTTTTCTTTCACTCTAGCAAACTCCACATGGGTCTCACTCTCCCTCTTCCAGGCATTCCTGATTTTTTGCCGGTAAGCTTCCGGAACCAACTCATAGGCTTTGAGGATGTGCTTCTTCAATACCTCATAATCTGCACATTGGTCCATTGGTAGCGCCGAATAAATCTCTTGAGCTTTACCCACCAGCACACTTTGCACTAGTATGGTCCAGGCCTCCTCCGGCCAGTTTAACTGTCGAGCCACTTTCTCAAAGTGTGGAAAAAATTGAGTGACTTCCTTTTCACTGAAGGGTGGAACCAGCCTCACATGTCTGCCCACATCCCAGGTGTTTTGGCTAGGTGTCGACCCCGTCAGCAAGGGTGGTACCTCTCCCCGTTCTCTCATTAAATCCAGCTCCTTGAATTTAATTTCTTGCTGAAGCGCCAGATCACGTTCCTTCAACTCCCTTTCGGCTTTTCTCTCCTCTGCTTCGAGTTCCCTTGCAGCTCTCCTCTCCTCTGCTTTTCTCCCTTCTAACCTTTCCTGGAGTTCTCGTTCCACTCTCCTTTCCTCTGCTTGTTTCTCTTCTCTCCTCTCTTCTACTTTCCTTTCCTCTTCTGCTCTTTCCTTTTCTGCTTTCCTTTCTTCTTCTGCTCTTTCCTTTTCTGCTTTCCTTTCCTCTGTTTTCATCCTTTCTAACCTTTCCTGGAGTTCTCGTTCCACTCTCCTTTCCTCTGCTTGTTTCTCTTCTCTCCTCTCTTCTGCTTTCCTTTCCTCTTCTGCTCTTTCCTTTTCTGCTTTCCTTTCTTCTTCTTTGATCCGTTCCTGGCTCCGTAATTGCAACTCCAGTTTCCGGAGCTCAACGTCTTCTGGTTCTTCGGGTAGCCACTCCCAGGCTAACTCGTCCCATGTTCCTAATCCCACCATAGACTGTATCACCGTGGTCTGCAACTCTGCCTTCCTCAAATTAGTTCGGACCTCCAAGTTAAAATGTTTGGCCAATTTCAAGAGGTCCGATTTTAGTAATGCTCGGAACTGTGCCTCACTAGGGGTTACCGCAAAGTTCTGTGCCACAAACGCCATGGTGACTACTGGTAACACCTGTTAACCTTCACCCCAGAAATTTCCAACAAAGAAAAGCAACAGTATTACTATTATTGCTATTGGTTTTTTTTTGTTTTTTTTGTTGTTGTTGTTTTGTCGACAGAGCAAAACAATTTTGGGAACATTGGAAAAGTTACCACTCTTGGGAATTCTTTCCCGGACTAAAATTTAGAAAATTTTATAGATCCCGGACGTAGACCCAATTGCGAATCCGCAAATTGTAATTTGGACGAGCCCCCAATTTCTGTTACGTGGTCCTCCCGGTGACTACCTGGTCTCGGTGACCCCCGGACCGTGAGAGGAACTCCGCCAGAAAGATCTATGATTTATACACTTTCGTAACGCAATCAATATGAAAGACACAACAATTCAAGTCAATAAGAAACCCCACACCAAGGATCCGGGTTAATCAATAATATATTCCCCAATCCATGAACAACCATCAACAATCAATCACCAATATTACTAAGATGGCCATCTTATATATGTCCCCCCTTTCCCCACTCACGACCCCTCAATGGTCACTGTCCCTCACAATGTCTCTGGGCCCCTCCAGACCAAGGTGAAGGTCGACTTCTCCGCACCCGGGCGGTTGAACGAACCCCTGGCTGACGTGTTCCAAACGTGCACGTCGCGTACCGGGGACAGCTGCTGCAGCGCACACCTCCTTGCTAAGCAAAGCGGGCAAAGCAAAGCACGGCTTGCAAAGCGCGCGAGGCCCAAGGTGCGACCCGTACGCATCCTTGTAGACGTTGAGGCGAATTGTGCCGGATGCTTGGTTCCGTACACGAACCCACGGCAACTTGATGTGTAATCGGTAATTACCCCGCGCAGGTAACTCCTTTTGCCAGACGGGCTTTCAAACGCAGCGTCCCCCACGCTGCTCAATATCGACACCGCTCGCGTCGGAGCTGGGCGAGGAAGAAGAAGATCGCCGCTTCTCCCGGACCTCGTGTGTTTTCTTCTTCCGTTTCCGGTCTCCTTTTCCCCAGAAGAGCTCCTGACCCTTTTATCACAACAACCTTTAATCGAATAAACATTAATAAGCAATGACCTGAATAGTAATTCACATAAATCCATAACACATACACAAGAAAGATTAGATAAACATTCAAATTATTGTGGTGAACATAAATCAACGGTAATCAACATGCCTAAAAATGGCTCAAAGATCACATTCAAAGATGAAAAGAAAACAATAAAACATCCATTTGTTATATATGCTGATTTTGAAAGTATTTTAGAAAAAATTGATACTGCTTCTCCAGATCCAAAAGAATCATACACAAATAAATATCAAAAACATACTCCTTGTGGTTTTTGTTATTATATCAAATCATCCGTTGGTGATGAATATAACAAGTTAGAGGTGCATAGAGGCTCAAATACCCCAGAGGAGTTTGTGAAACGACTAGAAAAAGACTGTGTTCGATTAACCAAGATAATGAAAGAAACCAATCAACCAATGTCCTTAACAAGTAAAGAAAAAAGAGAATTTAGACAGCCAAAGGTTGCCTGTCATATTTGTGAGAAGAAAATTGGTAAAGGTCTAAAGGTTAGAGACCATTGTCATCTCACTGGTAAATATCGAGGTCCGGCTCATCAAAGTTGTAATATTAATTATCAACTCCCCTCTTTCATTCCTGTTTTTCTTCATAACAACGCTCATTATGATACACATCTATTTATCAAGGAACTCTCAAAGACTTCTGGAAGTATCTCAGCAATTCCAAACACGGATCAGAAATACATTTCATTCACAAAAACAATTCACACATCTCCTATTACTCATATCAGATTTCTTGATACATTTAAATTCATGGCAAGTCCATTGGCTAACTTGGTTCAAAATCTAAAAGAGTTTCCATGTCTTTCAGAGTATTTTTTAGATAAAGATTTTCTAACACAAAAGGGAATTTACCCCTATGACTACATGGACTCATTTGAGAGATTCAATGAAACACAACTTCCTTCAAAAGAAAATTTCTATAACAAATTAAACAACAGTCATATATCTGATAAAGATTATGTACACGCACAAAATGTTTGGGAAAAATATAACATCAAGAATCTTGGCGAGTATCACGATTTGTATCTCAAAACTGATGTGCTTTTATTGACCGATGTATTTGAAGCCTTTAGATCTGTTTGTCGCACTGGATATGGATTGGATCCTGCTCAATACTACACAGCACCTGGATTGGCCTGGAGTGCGATGTTGAAAATAACAAAACAAGCTTTGGATTTGATAACCGATGTTGATATGCTTTTGATGATTGAAAAGGCAAAAAGAGGTGGAATTTCACAAGTCTGCTCGAGTAGATAAGCAAAAGCAAATAACAAATATCTTCCAAATTATGATTCAACGAAAGAGAGTTCTTACTTGATGTACTATGACGCGAACAACCTGTATGGCTGGGCAATGTCTCAGGCTCTTCCTTATGGAAAACTTAGATGGGTAAAGGAAAAAGACTACAAAAAGGTTTTACAAGATGTATGTATCTCTACACAAAAAGAATTGGATAAAGAAAAAGTTGGTTATTATTTTGAAGTTGATTTGAAATATCCAGAGGAACTTCATAACCTACACAAAGATCTCCCATTTGCTTGTGAAAAGGAAAGTCCAAAGAAGGAGTGGTTAAGTGATTATCAACAATCATTTAATATAGGTGAATCAACAGAAAAATTCCTTACTACATTATATAACAAGAAAAATTATGTTCTACACCAAAGAAATTTGCGACAATATTTATCAAAAGGTCTAAGAGTAGAGAAGATCCATAGGGTTCTAAAGTTCAATCAAAGTCATTGGTTAAAGGGGTACATTGATTTTAATACACAAAGAAGAACAGTCAAAAACAGATTTTGAGAAAGACTTTTATAAATTGATGAATAATGCAGTCTTTGGTAAGACCATGGAAAATGTGAGGAAAAGACAAAATATCAGACTATCAACATCTTGGAAACAAGCATCAAAATTAATTAATAGACCGAGTTTTACTTGAGCTGAGGTCTTTACTGAGAACTTTTGTGCGATCCATTTGATTAAAGAGAGTATTGAAATGGACAAACCTATTTATATTGGAACATCAATTCTTGATTTATCAAAGTCATTAATGTATGATTACTTTTATAATAACTTGAGGAAGAAATATCAAAATGATGTTCATCTACTTTATATGGATACAGATAGTTTTATTTTGCAAATTAATACTGATGATGTTTATTCAGACATGAAAAAGGACATTAATATCTATGACACGAGTAATTACAGTCCAGAGAGTGAGTTGTTCTCTTCTAAAAATAAAAAGGTGATTGGAAAGTTTAAGGATGAATTAGGAGGAAATGTCATGAGTGAATTTGTGGGATTGAGGTCTAAGGCATGCTTATAAATACATTGTGAATAACGTTGAAAAGACTGATAAGAAGTTAAAAGGTGTAAAGAAAAATGTTATTAAAGAAACAATAAACTTTAAGGATTATTATAACTGTTTAACAACAAAGAAAGAAGAGTTTAGAAAGATAAATGGAATAAGAAGTTATAAACATAAATTATATTCAGAAGAGGTGAATAAGAAAGCATTGGGGGCTTTTGATGATGAGAGGTTTATTTTAGAAAATGGAATTGATAGTCTCCCTTATGGTTATATAAGTATATAAGTGATAAGTTAAAAAGGGGGATTAGGGATTTTAACTGGCTACCGCCGCCTTTTTACTATTATATAAATGATAGAACCAAGTACCAACCAGACTAAAGAGTGGAGGTGTAATCAACCTTGGTATATAAATGGTAAACATAACGAATGTGAAAAATATAAAATAGGTATAATTGAAAAGACAACTGGTAAAAAAATTTACAAAACAAATAAGAGAATTAATTTAAATACCGGTGAATTGGGTAAAAAAGATGAAAATATTTTTGAGTGGATGGAAAACTTTGATGGTTGTCAGGAAAATATATACCTAATTTAAAAATGGTATGTGGCACTGGAGGCACTCAAACAAGAACATTGAGGGAGGTTTACCATTTTATCTTAGCTCAGTTAAAATATCTTAATAAAGAACCAAACTCAATCATATACTTTGTTAATATATTAGATGGTGAAGAGAGTGGCAAGATAATTAAATTATTTCCCACGCATAAACAAATATTTGTAGGATCAATGTTTGAGTGGTCTACTCAGGATCATTGATAGTAAGAATACCATAAGACCAAGGGGGGATCATTGTTTGAGTGGTCTAATGAACAACATTAAGGATAGGTGTCAAAAGGCTAAAAGGTTCGTAAAGAGGTGAGAGGAAAATTAACATGTAAGTGAATGGGTGGATGTTTGAGTGGGTCAAAGATAATCTGCCAGATGATATGTAGAAGAAGGATTATAGGTCTATAAGGGAAAACAAATATTTGTAGTGTTTGAGTGGTCTAATGAACAACATTAAAGATAGGTACTATAGACAAAAGGTTCATAAAGATGAGGGTGGGAGAAATAGAGGTGTTAATGGGCAATGAGGTTCAGAGGAAAATTAACATGCAAGTCAATGGGAAAATGAGAGCTTCCCAGAAGCAACATATATACACTACTCACATGGCAGGGAAAAGTTCCACGTGGCATAGAAAATTCCCCACATGGCAGAGAAAAAAAAAGCAAGGACAAGCAGTGACAAGAACGAGCCGATTAGATTTTGGATCAGGTCCAAATCCAAATCCAGCCTATCAGTGGGATACAAAACAAACTGTTCAGCTTGGCCGACATCATGTGTGTGCTCTACCGAGTGTAGTTGTAGTTGCAGATGTTAAGGTCGATTAGGTTAATGCTTAGAATGGGGGTCCTGCTCATCATGAGCAGCATATAAGTCAATGGGGTGGTTAATGAACTGGCATTATGAGTCAAATGTCCTCGCATTTATAAGTTTCCATGTACATTTAGTTCACTCTTGGCACAAAACTGACATTTTAAAAGTTGTAAAACCTTAACTTTTTATGAATTGCGAAATAAATCTAAACCAACTCAGAGTCAACAAATAGCGCACACGCACACACACACACGTATATATATATATATATATATATATATATATATATATATATATATATATATATATATATATATATATATATATATATATATGTATGTATATATATATATATATATATATATATATATATATATATATATATATATATATGTATGTATATATATATATATATATATATATATGTATGTATATATATATATATATATATATATATATATATATATATATATATATATTCATTGTGTTCAACAAACTCACCTGATGCAGCTTCTTCAGCGGCCAAGGCAGGAAGTTGCCCTTCTGCGGTCTCTGAAGACCTCCAAGGTTATTAATGAAATATTCCCGAGGTTGGAAGTGCGACTTGTAATCCTCACCTGAATATGCGCCGCTTTCTTTGGCCATGGTGCTGCCGGCTGTTGGGGGTCACGTATGCCCGACCTGTCGGATTTGGAACAATTCTTATTCTTCTTCTTCTCTTTTTACCTTCAGCTTGTTGTTGTTGTTGCTGTTGCTGATGGTTTTTCCGCCCTATTATTGCTCACGCTGCTCACGGATACCTCCGTGACGCTGCTGCATTATTTTGCGTTTTGAAACTATAACATTTGTCAAATAACTTGACTGTCCTTTAAAACTTTACGATTTATATCTGAGATAAATAATGCTGTAATATTAAATATGCTTAGACAGAAGCAACAACCTTTAAATCTACACAGGTCGATCTACTTTGTACATTAATGACCTGCACAAGAAGTACCTGTACAATAAGTTGCATTTGGCACATGATTACACTTTACATAAATATAACAAAACAGGTAAAAGTGGACACGAACAGACGTATCCTAATGATTAGAAAAATACAGGAAAAGTAAATAAGTGATCTTTCATTTTGGATACACTTAATGACCTTTGCAATCCTATTTTTAGCTCACCTGGAACATAGTTCCGGGGACCTTATCCGATGGCGAGTAGTCAGTCCGTAAACACTTAATTGCAACTTCTCCGAAACCGCTGATGGGATTGTGACCAAATTTTGCACAAATTATATTTGTTGTGTTGTGACTAAAGTTTGTTCATGGCATTAAAAAAAATCGAGATCTAAGGGGGTTTACGAGGGGTCAAATTGGATCCAGGGGTTGCCCCCCAAAATAGGTATTTGCTTTCTTCTCAGAAACTACACAGGTAATTTCGATGAAACTTTACCACAACCTTCCTCACCCATGATGTATCAATGTTTGTTCACGCTATTGGAAAAATTGGGGTCTAAGGAGGTATACGGGGTTGGGGGTGGAAGAGGGAGGAGGTTGCCAAACAAAATTGTTATTTTTTTTTGTTTGTTTGTTTAAAGTCTCATGATTATGTTAGTATGATTCTACATTCTGTCCTTTCTTCGAGCAGCCATTAAAATTGGTTTAAAATACCTTGAGTCAATGCACTGTACTGTTTATTCCACCAGGTGAGCACCAGGGGTATTGCCCCTATGTTTAAAATCGCCCTCATGTCCGAAAGAAGCAGTTTGTGTGCAATCCATGCAAGTTACACACTTCCAGATGCTGACAACTTGAGAACCCTTTAGAATCACCCTTTAGAATTTCCCTTTATAATTTCCCTTTACAACCCTTGAGAATTACCCTTTATAATTTCCCTTTATAATTTCCCTTTATAACCCTTTAGAATCACCCTTTAGAATTTCCCTTTATAATTTCCCTTTATAGTTTCCCTTTCTAACCCTTTAGAATCACCCTTTAGAATCACCCTTTAGAATCAACCTACAGAATCATCCTTTATAATCACCATTCAGAATCACCCTTTATAATCACCCTTTAGAATCACCCTTTAGAATCACCCTTTATAATCGCCCTTTAGAATCACCCTTTATAATCACCATTTATAATCACCCTTTATAATCACCCTTTAGAATCACCCTTTAGAATCACCCTTTATAATCACCCTTTAGAATCAGCCTTTAGAATCACCCTTTAGAATCACACTTTATAATCACACTTTATAATCACCCTTTATAATCATCCTTCAGAATCACCATTCAGAATCACCCTTTATAATCACCCTTTAGAATCACACTTTATAATCACCCTTTCGAATCACCCTTTATAATCACCCTTTCGAATCACCCTTTAGAATCACCCTTTATAATCACACTTTCGAATCACCCTTTAGAATCACCCTTTAGAATCACCTTTTATAATCACCCTTTATAATCACCCTTTAGAATCACCCATTATAATCACCCTTTAGAATCACCCTTTAGAATCACCCTTCAGAATCACCCTTCATAATCACCCTTTATAATCACCCTTTATAATCACCCTTTATAATCACCCTTTATAATCACCCTTTATAATCACCCTTTAGAATCGCCCTTTATAATCACCCTTTATAATCATCCTTCAGAATCACCCTTTATAATCACCCTTTATAATCACCCTTTATAATCATCCTCTATAATCACCCTTTATAATCACCCTTTAGAATCACCCTTTATAAAAACCCTTTAGAATCACTCTTTATAATCACCCTTTATAATCACCCTTTAAAATCACCCTTTAAAATCACCATTTATGATCACCCTTTATAATCACCCTTTAGAATCACCCTTTATAATCATGCTTTATAATCACCCTTTATAATCACCCTTTAGAATCACCCTTTATAATCACCCTTTAAAATCACCCTTTATAATCACCCATTATAATCACCCTTTATAATCACCCTTTAGAATCACCCTTTAGAATCACCCTTTATAATCACCCTTTAGAATCACCCTTTAGAATCACCCTTTATAATCACCCTTTATAATCACCCTTTATAATCACCATTTATAATCACCCTTTGGAATCACCCTTTATAATCACCCTTTATAATCACCCTTTATAATCACCCTTTATAATCACCCTTTATAATCACCATTTAGAATCATCCTTTATAATCACCATTTATAATTACCCCTTATAATCACCCTTTATAATCACCCTTTATAATCACCCTTTGGAATCACCCTTTATAATCACCCTTTGTAATCACCCTTTATAATCACCCTTTATAATCACCATTTATAATTACCATTTATAATTACCCCTTATAATCACCCTTTATAATCACCCTTTATAATCACCCTTTGGAATCACCCTTTATAATCACCCTTTGTAATCACCCTTTATAATCACCATTTATAATCACCCTTTATAATCACCCATTATAATCACCCTTTAGAATCACCCTTTAGAATCATCCTTTAGAATCACCCTTTAGAATCACCCTTTAGAATCACCCTTTAGAATCACCCTTTAGAATCACCCTTTATAATCACCCTTTATAATCATCCTTTAGAATCACCCTATATAATCACCCTTTAGAATCACCCTTTATAATCACCCTTTATAATCATCCTTTATAATCACCCTTTGGAATCACCCTTTAGAATCACCCTTTAGAATCACCCTTTATAATCATCCTTTATAATTACCCTTTGGAATCACCCTTTATAATCACCCTTTATAATCATCCTTTAGAATCACCCTATAGAATCACCCTTTATAATCACCCTTTATAATCATCCTTTATAATTACCCTTTATAATCATACTTTATAATCACCCTTTATAATCACCCTTTATAATCATCCTTTATAATCACCCTATATAATCACCCTTCATAATCATCCTTTATAATCACCCTTTAGAATCACCCTTTAGAATCAACCTATAGAATCATCCTTTATAACCCTTCAGAATCACCCTTTATAATCACACTTTGGAATCACCCTTTATAATCACCCTTTATAATCACCCTTTATAATCACCCTTTATAATCACCCTTTAGAATCACCCTTCATAATCACCCTTTATAATCACCCTTTGGAATCACCCTTTATAATCACCCTTTATAATCACCCTTTATAATCACCCTTTATAATCACCCTTTATAATCACCATTTAGAATCACCCTTTATAATCATCCTTTATAATCACCCTTAAGAATCACCCTTTAGAATCACCCTTTAAAATCATCCTTTATAATCACCCTTTATAATCACCCTTTATAATCACCCTTTATAATCACCCTTTATAATCACTTTAGAATCACCCTTTATAATCACCATTTATAATCACCCATTATAATCACCCTTTAGAATCACCCTTTAGAATCATCCTTTATAATCACCCTTTAGAATCACCCTTTAGAATCACCCTTTAGAATCACTCTTCATAATCACCCTTTATAATCGCCCTTCATAATCGCCCTTTATAATCGCCCTTTAGAATCACCCTTTATAATCACCCTTTATAATCACCCTTTATAATCATCCTTTATAATTACCCTTTGGAATCACCCTTTATAATCACCCTTTATAATCACCCTTTAGAATCACCCTTTATAATCACCCTTTATAATCATCCTTTAGAATCACCCTATATAATCACCCTTTATAATCACCCTTTATAATCACCCTTTATAATCATCCTTTATAATCACCCTTTGGAATCACCCTTTAGAATCGCCCTTTAGAATCACCCTTTATAATCATCCTTTATAATTACCCTTTGGAATCACCCTTTATAATCACCCTTTATAATCACCCTTTATAATCACCCTTTATAATCATCCTTTAGAATCACCCTATATAATCACCCTTTAGAATCACCCTTTATAATCATCCTTTATAATTACCCTTTGGAATCACCCTTTATAATCACCCTTTATAATCACCCTTTATAATCACCCTTTATAATCATCCTTTAGAATCACCCTTTATAATCACCCTTTATAATCATCCTTTATAATCACCCTTTAGAATCAACCTATAGAATCATGCTTTATAACACCCTTCAGAATCACCCTTTATAATCACACTTTGGAATCACCCTTTATAATCACCCTTTATAATCACCCTTTGTAATCACCCTTTATAATCACCCTTTATAATCATCCTTTATAATCACCATTCAGAATCACCCTTTATAATCACCCTTTGTAATCACCCTTTATAATCACCCTTTATAATCATTCTTTATAATCACCATTCAGAATCACCCTTTATAATCACCCTTTTGAATCACCCTTTATAATCACCCTTTATAATCATACTTTATAATCACCATTCAGAATCACCCTTTATAATCACCGTTTAGAATCACCCTTTATAATCACCCTTTATAATCATCCTTTAGAATCACCCTATATAATCACCCTTTAGAATCACCCTTTATAATCACCCTTTATAATCATCCTTTATAATCACCCTTTATAATCACCCTTTAGAATCAAATTTATAATCATCCTTCAGAATCACCATTCAGAATCACCCTTTATAATCACCCTTCATAATCACCCTTCAGAATCACCATTCAGAATCACCATTCAGAATCACCCTTTAGAATCACCCTTGAGAATCACCCTTTATAATCACCCTTCAGAATCACCCTTTATAATCACCCTTTGGAATCACCCTTTATAATCACCCTTTAGAATCACCCTTTAGAATCACACTTTATAATCACCCTTTATAATCACCATTTATAATTACCCCTTATAATCACCCTTTATAATCACCCTTTATAATCACCCTTTGGAATCACCCTTTATAATCACCCTTTGTAATCACCCTTTATAATCACCATTTATAATCACCCATTATAATCACCCATTAGAATCACCCTTTAGAATCATCCTTTATAATCACCCTTTATAATCACCCTTTATAATCACCCTTTATAATCACCCTTTAGAATCACCCTTTAGAATCACCCTTTATAATCACCCTTTATAATCACCCTTTAGAATCACCCATTATAATCACCCATTATAATCACCCTTTATAATCACCCTTTATAATCACCCTTTATAATCACCCTTTATAATCACCCTTTATAATCACCCTTTATAATTACCCTTTATAATCACCATTTATAATCACCCTTTATAATCACCCTTTATAATCATCCTTTATAATCACCCTTTATAATCACCCTTTAGAATCACCCTTTATAATCACACTTCATAATCACCCTTCATAATCATCCTTCAGAATCACCATTCAGAATCAAGCTTTATAATCACCCTTGAGAATCACGCTTTATAATCACCCTTTAGAATCACCCTTTATAATCACCCTTTATAATCACTCTTCATAATCACCCTTTATAATCGCCCTTTAGAATCACCCTTTATAATCACCCTTTATAATCATCCTTTATAATCATCCTTTATAATTACCCTTTGGAATCACCCTTTATAATCACCCTTTAGAATCACCCTTTAAAATCACCCTTTAGAATCACCCTTTCTAATCACCTTTTAGAATCACCCTTTAGAATCACCCTTTATCATCACCCTTTATAATCACCCTTTATAATCACCCTTTAGAATCACCCTTTAGAATCACCCTTTATAATCACCCTTTATAATCACCCTTTATAATCATCCTTTATAATCATCCTTTATAATTACCCTTTGGAATCACCCTTTATCATCACCCTTTATAATCACCCTTTATAATCACCCTTTATAATCACCCTTTATAATTACCCTTTATAATCACCCTTTATAATCACCCTTTATAATCACCCTTTATAATCACCCTTTATAATCATCCTTTATAATCACCCTTTGGAATCACCCTTTATAATCCCCCTTTAGAATCACCCTTTATAATCACCCTTTATAATTACCCTTTATAATCACCCTTTATAATCACCCTTTATAATCACCCTTTATAATCACCCTTTATAATCACCATTTATAATTACCCTTTATAATCACCCTTTGGAATCACCCTTTATAATCACCCTTTATAATCATCCTTTATAATCACCCTTTATAATCACCCTTTAGAATCACCCTTTAGAATCACCCTTTAGAATCACCCTTTAGAATCACCCTTTAGAATCACCCTTTATAATCACCCTTTAGAATCACCCTTTATAATCACCCATTATAATCACCCTTTAGAATCACCCTTTATAATCACCCTTTGGAATCACCCTTTATAATCCCCCTTTAGAATCACCCTTTAGAATCACCCTTTATAATTACCCTACATAATCACCCTTTATAATCACCCTTTATAACCACCCTTTATAATCACCCTTTAGAATCACCCTTTAGAATCACCCTTTATAATCACCCTTTATAATCACCCTTTAGAATCAACCTATAGAATCATCCTTTATAACACCCTTTATAATCACCCTTTAGAATTACCCTTTAGAATCACCATTTAGAATCACCCTTTAGAATCACCCTTTAGAATCAACCTATAGAATCATCCTTTATAACACCCTTCAAAATCACCCTTTAAAATCACCCTTTAGAATTACCCTTTAGAATCACCCTTTAGAATTACCCTTTAGATTCACCCTTTAGAATCATCCTTTATAATCACCCTTTATAATCACCCTTTATAATCACCCTTTATAATCAAGCTTTATAATCACCCTTTATAATCACCCTTTATAATCACCCTTCAAAATCACCCTTTAAAATCACCCTTCAAAATCACCCTTTAAAATCACCCTTTAGAATTACCCTTTAGAATCACCCTTTAGAATTACCCTTTAGATTCACCCTTTAGAATCATCCTTTATAATCACCCTTTATAATCACCCTTTATAATCACCCTTTATAATCAAGCTTTATAATCACCCTTTATAATCACCCTTTATAATCACCCTTTATAATCACCCTTTAAAATCACTTTATAATCACCCTTTAGAATCACCCTTTATAATCCCCCTTTATAATCACCCTTTATAATCACCCTTTATAATCCCCCTTTATAATCCCCCTTTATAATCACCCTTTATAATCACCCTTTATAATCACCCTTTATAATCATCCTTCATCATCACCATTCAGAATCACCATTCAGAATCACCCTTTATAATCACCCTTTTATAATCACCCTTTATAATCACCCTTTAGAAACACCCTTTAGAATCACCCTTTATAATCACCCTTTATAATCACCCTTTATAATCACCCTACATAATTACCCTACATAATTACCCTTTGGAATCACCCTTTAGAATCACCCTTTAGAATCACCCTTTATAATCACCCTTTAGAATCACCCTTTAGAATCACCCTTTATAATCACCCTTTATAATCACCCTTGATAACCACCCTTGATAATCACCCTTTATAATCACCCTTTATAATCACCCTTTATAATTATCCTTTATAATCACCCTTTATAATCATCCTTTTCATCATCCTTCAGAATCACCATTCAGCATCACCTTTTATCATCACCCTTTATAATCACCCTTTATAATTATCCTTTATAATCACCCTTTATAATCACCCTTCAGAATCACCCTTCAGAATCACCCTTCAGAATCACCCTTTATAATCACCCTTTATAATCACCCTTTAGAATCACCCTTTAGAATCACCCTTTATAATCACCCTTTAGAATCATCCTTTATAATCACCTTTTAGAATCACCCTTTATAATCACCCTTTAGAATCAACCTATAGAATCATCCTTTATAACACCCTTCATAAGTACCCTTTATAATTACAATTCAGAATTACCCTTTACAATTTTCCTTTAGAATTACCCTTTACAATTACCCTTTAGAATCACCCTTTATAATCACCCTTTATAATCACCATTCAGAATCACCCTTTATAATCATCCTATATAATCACCCTTTAGAATCACCCTTTATAATCACCCTTTAGAATCACCCTTCAGAATCAACCTACAGAATCATCCTTTATAACACCCTTCATAATTACCCTTTACAATTACCCTTTAAAACTACTCTTTACTATTTTCCTTTCGCATTACCCTTTTGAGTTTCCCTTTATAATTACCCTTCAGAATTACCCTTTTGAATTACCCTTCATAATCAGCCTTTAGAATTACTTCTTGGAATTACCCTTTAGAATTACCCTTTAGAATTACCCTTTAGAATCACCCTTTAGAATCACTGAATGGATCAGGACGCAACAGGACAATGGAGAGTGTGAGCGGTGAAACACCAACAGCAACATTGAAGGCCAAGATATAGACAGACTTGGACAAACAATGAGAGTAGGGAGGTATGACAGGCAGGACAGGATGCATGTGGTGGAAAAGATGGATACAGAAGGAAAACTGGAGATTTGGAAGGATGATGGATTGGTGTGGAAGGGTGTGGGGAGGGGAGAGGGAGGGGTTAACGAGGAAAGAAAGGGTAATGGTTTTGGATCGGCGGTACGATTTGAGATGGTGTTGAACAGCTGTCTTGAAGACCGGGAGGGAAGAATGAAATTGAAGAGAATGTGGAAGTTGGTTCCACATGCGGAAAAAAGAGGAACTAATAAGTGGGGGTGAGCAGTGGCCCTGGATTTAGCTGCCGTAGTTTCACCAGAAGGGGGTTGATGGTGAGACCATAGATCACCTGCACAAACCTGAGGTGTGGGGGAAAGGACAGAGCACTTAAAGAGCAGAGGTTGCAACACCAGAAAGGATGCGGTAGAAGACAGAGAGACCATTGACATGTCTGCGATGGCGAAGCGTTGGGCCCATACACTCAGATTCAGCATCAGAGATTCTAATGATCTTGAAGGCCTTGGTTTCCAACGCGTCAAGCTGAGCAAGATGTGAGGCAGGGGATCCAGCCCAAAGGGTAGGACAGTACTCCATTAAGCTACGGATGAAGGCCTTTTGGTGGATAGGAGTTCATGTGTGCAAAGGAAGGACTTCGTACAACGGAGGATGCCCAGTTGGTGGCTGACTTTGGAGGCCAATTTTGAAATGTGGTTTGCCCAACAAAGATCATGGCTGATAGTGAGACCCAGGAGGATGAATGACTGAAACTCCTCCAGAGGGTTATTAAAGGGGAAACCAAATGCTCAGCCTTCCTCGACGCTAATCTATGCCTTGATACCCTACCAAATAGATATGATGTGTTTTTTCGATTTGTAATTTAGAAAGGGGGTAATTTTGCAATTAAAGGTCGAAATCTTCATTCTTCTTCATCTTCACAATTAGCTGTGACGTCACACCATGAAGCCAAGCGCCACTTCTGCATTTTTTATGGGTGACATCACGGTACGATTGAACTCAAACGTCGAATAATTTTCGAATATCTACAAATATGCCTCGTCAATGCGTCCTTGGTGGTTGTTGTAATCCAATGGCCAAAAGATCCAAGGGTTGACAGAAATTGTACCAGGTGTGTCCTAAATACCCAAATGTGGATCGGGCCTACAAAATATTTTTCTTACGTTTTTTTACGTTTTTCTGTTTGGGACATTTTACAGAGAACTGTTATGAAACATCAGAGATGGCTCGATCTTGTGGTTTTCCATCACGATTGGAAGAGGTTGCCATCCCCATGATTAAGCAGAAGAATCAGCTGTCGTTCGGAACTAGAGCACTCTCTCTGCCGAGCTACCAGCATATGGGCACGGGCAATTTCATTGGTGAATCAAACACCTGTGTTTGTTTGCCGGCGACTGATCTCACCTTGCCACCACCCCTCCTTCACCCCTCCACTGTTTCGGGACATTGACAGAGCACGGACATGAAACAACCGTCATCAAAACTGTAAGACCATCTCTACCGAGCTGCCAGCATATGGACACGGCAAGCATACCCATGCAAGCATACCCATGACGACACCACTCCTCCGCCCCCTCCCCCCCCCCCCCCCATTTTCACCACCCCCCTACAATCCCCAATCATCCACAAAATACCCATCACCATCCCACACGAACGCCTGGACAAACTTGATCTTTAAATTCATTTTCATTCTGGAGGAGAAGAGATGTAATGTCATGCTGTCCTGTTCCATGTTTTGTGAAATAATATATATGCTCTTGCAACTCAAGCGGGATCACGTGAGATCTCGGGAGAGTACGCTACAGTGTAGGGCTGACAAACAAGGCAGTTTTTTTCGACTATCTCACACCGCTCCTCCAACCCCATCAACCTGCCACCCCAAAATACCCATCACCCTCCCACAACCTCCCACCGCCCCCTTCCTGATCGCAATTCAATCATTTGCCCTGGGCGGTGTAGGTGTTGAGTGTGTTCCGCATCATGTCCGTGCCATATTTCTTCTGGAGTTAAATATAACTGATTTTATTTATCAATTCAGACCACATCCCTGATAAACCGTCGATTTATTGGAGAAACAAACCTATCGATCTGTCGTGAACATTCGACCAGCGTCTTCATCTGCAATATAAACACGGCGATCTTCACCAACACCATGTTCATCTGATTTGCTCGCACAAAGCTCAAAATGATGCGGAGATACAATTCCCACAAAGTGTTTCCAGCCATAAGTAGAGACTTTGGAGAGTAAGGCAGCATGCCAGACTATATCAAAAGCATGACATATGTCCAGAGTGACGGTAGCAGGGTAGCTGTTTTTCAGCTACCCCAGGGAGTGACGTCCCTGCCCCAATGCCCCATGCGAGTCCCGGGCTCAGCTAACTCCGGCTGACAGTACCTGGTATGGGCCCCTTGTCCAGGGTAACCGATACCCACTGCCTCGTGGGTGGGGGAAGCCTCTTTTGGCTGAGGCTATGAGAAGGACACTCAAATATCAAACCACACCTGTCGGTCAGCCTGGGGGGCACTACATTGTGGATAAATGTGCCATGAAAGTCAGTGGTGGCACCAATTTGGGCATCACTGTGCAGCATCTGCAGACATCTGTTGATACATCTGTTGATACACTGATACACCATCATGTCCAGAGAGACCGCCCTGATCTCATATCTGACATTGACGGCATCCATCCATTGTTGGGTGAGTTGAAGCAGCATGTCCAAGGTGGTGTGACCTGGTATGAATCCAAATTGGTGACCTGAGATGAGGTTATCGGAGAAAAGGAAGGATTTCATATCAACTGCGATCATGCATTCCACACCCAAAATACCCATCTTGCAGAGCAACACATCTTGATGATTTTGCTTATGATTGGAGGTAAGCTGATATATCTGTGGGTGAAGGTATCAGTTTTTGCACCTTTCTATGTAATGCAGTGATGTTGGCAGGTTCCAAGCAGATGGAAGATGAACTCAAGCAAACAATAGTGTGAAAATGGCAGAGAGAGCATGTGCTAGAGCAAGAGAACAGGTTTTTAGGAAATGTGAATTGGTGCCATCTGGCCCAGTAGCAGTCAAGGGTTGAAATTTGGGCATGCTTGTACAAGAAACAACCTTGCACAATGGTTGCCAAATTACAGTTGTTTGTACATGCGCTATCGTTTTGAAATGCTGAGTTTTCAGCAAGTTAGTAGCTAGCACATGCTATTTTTAAAGGTCTTTGCTATGACTCGGCCATGGATCGAACCACCAACCTCTCTGACTCAGAGTGGACCATAAACCCCCCCTCCAAGCTTTCATTTCCCTCACACAGATCTCCCGTTGTCCCTGTTCTCTACTGTTGTACTTGTGTGCTTCCCTCTTTCTACATATCATTTCTCCCGCTCCCTTTATCATATGTTTCATGTGTCCGTTTGTTTTTTGTGTGATTAATGTTAGCTCTTACATGAGCCTCGATCTTGTATACAAAAAAAAAACCTCCACCAAATCTGTTTATTTCTTATGATGTCCCTCTTAATGGCCCTTTACCCTTGTACCAGGTGTGTCCTAAATACTTTGGGGTGTTTTGGGTCTACAGGGTCTGTGACCATGAGCACCAATCAGTGATGGACCCCATTTTCATTTTTGAAAACTTTTCAGGCTTGCTTCTGCACATGGGAGATTTTTATTCTGCACAGACTCATCGAGATCTTTATTTTTCTTACAAGGCATTTGGCTCCATTTACAGGGAGTTTTCCTTGTCATTCTTTGCCTCTACGGAATTCCAGAAGTACCGTCTGACTGTCCCGAGTCGCAAAGTTCATTTTCCCTGAATGGATTAATTAGCTCTAACCGAAACTTGGTTCGAGGAAAATACACCTCTTGAGCTGTTTACTCTTCATGGATTTTATATTTCTTCTGAACCTCGGGTTGGAACACCTGGTGGAGGTGTATCACTATATGCAAGATACCACCTGAAGCTTACCACCTGATACTGACCTAACTTATACCTGGTAGGTTAAGCGTTATGGGTGATCATGAGTTGGGAATAAATGTTGTTCCTGGACCACCCATCATTTCTCCATTCACTTACATGTAAATTTTCCTCTCACTCTCATTTCCCCTAAACACCTCTATTTCTCCCACCCTGATCTTTACGAACCTTTTGGCCTTTTGACATACTAGCTATAGCACCTACTCTTATCCTCAATGTTGTTCATTAGACCATTCAAACAATGATCCTACGAATGTTTGCTCTCCCTTATGAACCTCCTAACATTTACCCTTATGAACCTATGATCCTTCTACCCTTATGAACCTATGATCCTTCTACCCTTATGAACCTCTAACATTTACCCTTATGGACCTATGATCCTTCTAGCCTTATGAACCGATGATCCTTCTCGCCTTATGAACCTATGATCCTTCTGGCTCTTATACTATTGACACTGAGCACAGGTCCTTACACACTGGCAGATCATCAAGTAGACCACTCAAACAATGATCCTACAAATATTTGTTTATGTGTGGGAAATAATTTAATTCTCTTACCACTCTCTTCACCATCTCATCCAACTCACCGGTATTTAAAATAATTCTCTTATTTGTTTTGTTCTTTTGTAATTCTTGTGAGTAAAATGAACCCAAGATTTCTTCCCCATTCATCTATATTATAATAGCCGTAGATGATTCTGTCTGTCTGTCTGTCTATCTGTTGGGTGTCTGTCCGGGGTGTGGCTTACTCGGTTTGCAGAGTAGCTCCACCCATAGCTCCACCCATTCTGCGAGAGGCTTCATATAATTACAAACAAATATCCACCATTTTATTAACTCGCATAGCTTTGGCCTTTGAGGCCTGTGGTGTCTTGCTCTCCCTCCCAGTTTTATTTCAAATCAAATTCGATATATCATTTCATTTTTCACAGTCGCTAACATAGTTTTAGACTCGGTTGAAAAAAACCGGGAAGAAAATCCGATGAAAGTTGCCGTTTATAGAACGAAATGAATTCTCAAACGCCTGTAACTTCAAGGCCATTGAGTCTCTCTCACGCCTTTATCTCCAATCTAACTCACCATATGATTTCATTTTTATCGATGGTTTCAGACTCGGTGTCAGCAATAATTGAGAACATTCCACACACGCGGGAAAATGCAGTGATATATTTTTAAAAATCGCGTCATGGTGTATCATACACCGCCCAACATGACCGACGGCAACGTGTCGATATATATTAAAAATTCGCTTTTGCTTTTCCGTTAAGATATTGTTATGAATTTGGTAATGCAACATCTAGAGCTAGGTAGATCTGAATAGGTAGGTATTCGGCTGTCGTGACAGGGACTCTACATGTAATAAGTTATTGATGTTTAGGCGGTTGTCGGGGTAAGATGTATGAGTGTGGATCTACCTGGAGATTCGAGTGTTAAATAGTGAGGGGTTAAAGGTAACGCCCCTGTGAGTATCACCTAGTAATCAAACCTTTGTCCTTTATGGCACTGCAAACCACATAAACATTAGTTAGGTCCTTAGCGCAACATTAAATAATCCCCTTTCCCTGACAAGGACTTCGTATTAAATTGACAGGAAACCAGGCCAAAAACACCGCCACGGCTGGCCGCCACCGTGTACACCTCCCAAGGCCTACAAACCGGGCCGGCACGTGTTATGCCAGGACCGCAGGGTCGCGTAACGGGGGAGATGTTAGGAGTCGCATGCCGTAGAGGGCGTGACCGGCGAGCTGGGACCATATGATTGGCTGAGGAGTGCGCCAAGGTGACGTCATCGGGGAGAGATATATGCGACGGTCGGACGCCATTTTCGCCAGTTGAGTCTCTCAGAGTTCGTTGAACAGTTGAGTCTCTCAGAGTTCGTTGAACAGTTGAGTCTCTCAGAGTTCGTTGAACAGTTGAGTCTCTCAGAGTTCGTTGAACAGTTGAGTAGAGCGTCCCAGTTCGGTACCGGAGTGGCAGTTGAGAGAAGTGAGAGCTCGTGGCAGTTGACGGTTCGTGCCATTTTCTACAGTTCGTGACCACAGCTCGTTGCAGTTGGCAGTTGGCACTCGGCACTCAGCAGTTGGCAGTTGGCACTTGGTTTTTGGTTGCTTCGTGCAGCCCTGCGTTGGACCGACGAGGCCTGGTGGCGCTTGGAGGCGGAGGCAGAGGGCCGTGGAACTTGGAGCGAGGTGTGCGATCGGGCCGAAAGGAGCGGTGTTGGACGGCAGCCACAAGGACGACAAAGACAGATAAGCCCGAATCCGCGTACACTGTACACGACGTGACTTGTTATTTTCGTATTAATCTCCCTCGTTTGTGTCTGATATCAGTCGTGTGGGGACGTCCCGATTTAGTTATTAGTATTACCGGCGCGTGCTTTTTCACTGGCTTTACTTTTAATAATAAATCCTTATATTATTTTCTGTACATATTTGAACGCAGTTTCCTGGGTGTTTCATTTTAATAGCGAAGGCTGCGGAGCCTTCGCTGCGTCCCGCCATTTCGCGCGTTGGTGTTGAACGTGAGTCCGCCATTGAGTGTTCGCCTCGGGAGTTAAAGTCTCGCAAATCGGTCATCCGTACTCTGTGGTGTTAATCACGGTTACGCGACAAGTGGTGTCAGGAGTGTAGGATTTGAACCCGTCGGACAAATTTTTTTGTCCGCGGCGAGACATCGACACGGTCGGACAAATTTTTTTTGTCCGCGGGGAGACATCGACACGGTCGGGCGTACATTGCGCCCGACGTTCGAACGCAAAATTTGTATAGGCGAGGCGGAGAAATTAATAATCAATTGGGCATACGGAGCGCGATATCGCGTCTTCGTCAAATTTAAATTGTGTTTTTGGTATTAAAATAAATACGCGCGCGGGAAACAATCTTCCGGAAAGCGGATGTCGGAAATTGACGAGATGGAAGTACGCAGCGAGGCCTCCGTCAGCGTCGGGAGTGAGCCGGAAATGGGGGATAAGGAGGATAGCGTTGGAACTTTCCCCGCCGCTGGGACGGCCCCGATAGATCTCCAGACCATAGTAAATTTAATAAATGCTCAGAGGGCCGATAGTGAGCGATTGGGAAAGCAAATGGGAGAAATGAAAAGTGGGATGGAAAATATAATGGAGTCGCAGGGGAGGGAATGGCGGAAATGGAGTATAAAAATTGATGGGCTGGCAAACAAAATGGGGGATGATGGGGAGACTGCAGGTGCAGAGGTGGATGGGGAATGTCCACAGGTGGATGAGGAATGTGTACAGGTAGATGGGGAATGCCTGCAGGTAAACGTGGAGAGTCCACAGGTGAGCGGGGAAGGAAATTTGGAATGTGAGAGTTGTAATGGGGAATGTTTCCCACATTCTGGCCTGGTTGTTTATCGGGACCGTGTGGATGTCACAACACCCCAACCGGGGGATGAATTTGGAATTGTGCAGCACCAGGGCGGTGGTGCGGAGCAAGAGGGGGTAGAGTTTTTGGGGGTCCATGCGATAGAGCCGGACCGGGTATTTATTGGGGATATTGATCAAAGCCTGGCGGGGCCAGGAATGATTTCTAATGATGAGGATGAGTTGATCCAGCGGCTGGAGACCTGTGACAGTCCCATGGAGGTAGAGCTTGTTCAGGCCCAAAGGAGTCTGGGGGAAGAGGTGAGTTGGTTCGAGGAGGTGGTTGGAATGACCGAGGGGACGCTCACTGTACACTGCTATTTGGAAACCGAGGCTCCAAAATTGGACAACCAGTTGGGGGAGTGTGTTGGCTCCGGGCTGGATTTGGATCTTGGAGGATCGGGAGATAGAGCTTCTGGAGATTTGGTCCCTGTAGGGAATTTGGATCAACTGCAGGGAGGGGCAGAACAACCGGTGGTAGAGGTTGTTCCCTGCAGCTGCGGTTTGGCGGTGGGAATGAAAATTTGTAAAATAAAATTTAAAATAAAATTACAATGGGAACTTGATTTGGAGCAGCCATGGTTGGGATTGGTCCCCGGGCTGCGGGATCTGGATATGGAGAGGTCATGGGTGATGGCCTCGGGCAAAAGTTGCCCCTTTCAAAATTTGGGTATGCCAGCCAGCTGGGGGGCTGTGATGGCGAGATTTGGACGTGGGGTCCAGCCTTGGGTGTCGAGGTACGACCTGGGTCCCACGGGGGGTCTGGTGGAGTGTGGCGTCCCTTGTCCGTCGGGGCGCCGTCCGAGCTGGTGGCTCGGGCCGGCAGGGTCACCGGACCCTGGTGGGGGTTAAGACCTCCAGGGAGGTCCGAGGTGGTTTCTCAAGCCTGGGATGGCAAATATTGAGGACCACTGGGGGGAGGTGTTGTGGGTCGCGCTTTGGTGGTGGCACCGCAGATGGCCAGCTTGGGCCTGATGTAGTGATCACCCGGGCATGCGACCTGACACCCTCTCCCTGAGACTCTGGGACAACCAGCATGTGGTGACCTGGCATGGTGGTTGATCTATGGACGCGGGTCAAACCGAATGGACAGGGATGGAGATAGCCTGCCGGACAACCATTGGGGCATCTGTGGAACGTGATGGTGTGAGTGACCTTCCACAGATGCTCCGTTGTGATTTATGGACTCTCGGGTTGGGAAGAGAGCCATGGGGATGTGAATCGGGAGATGTGTAACGAGCCGAGCATATGGGCCATGCTCGGCTGGCATGTGTATGGCAAAGCATCCTTCTTTGGTGAGGTTAGTGAAATGTGACAAATGGTTGGCATGGGTAATCTGTGGGTTAGATGGAAATTTAAGGGTGGATTTTGAAATGCCATGGTGGACACTGTACAGTGACGCCATTATTGATCCAGGTGTGTAGACCAAAGTGTTGGAGGCTGTGATGAAATTAATAGGGTAGCAAGACACAGCTTTCAACTGGTTGCGGGGGCAACTGTGCTGATATTTGGGACGCGGGATGATGGGGATGTAGTTGTGTAGCCTGAGGGTCAACGTGGTGCTGTGCGTGTCCGAGGTGTGTGGACCATGTCTTCTGGGTGGGTCTCCTGGTGGAGCATGGCTGTTGACTGGACCTTGGAGTGGTCAAGTGTGGGTGAGCACTGGGGGGCTGCAGTTCTGTAGTCGGACTGGGGGATGATGGGGAGGTGCAGGGGACGTGGCTGTAGGGATGCCACGCACTGCGACCGTGCCCCCCAGGGCCGAGGTTGTGTGTGCGGTAGTGTGTGTTGTGGCAGCAAGTGCTCACCACATTGGCCAGCTGGGGCTGCTGCAGCTGTGTTCCTCGCAGGGGGGCCGAAGGATGGATGGTGGGTCGCGCCCTTATGGACACTCATGGGCCATGTTGGCGTTTTGACTGCTCACCTTGTCCCGGTGACCCTTGCACGGTAGAGGTGCAGAGCTGTCGTGGCCACAGGTAGTTGTGTAGTGATGATCACCGTTGGATGCGGATCCACATACCTGCCAGTGTAGTGGGGACAAAAGAGAAATTTGGAAGGATTTGGTAGGCCCAATGTGAAATTTTGGGAATTGTAGTGGTGGATGACACCCTTGAACCTGACCAACCTGCAACTACCTGCACTTAAGGTGAGTGCTTTGAGGAGTACTGTCCCAGGCTTCAGGACTTGCTTTGGAAATTGGGGACATGTAAATTGGAGTTGGGAGGCGGGTGAGAGTGATGACATGGCCGGTGAGGGGATGGAATGGGAGCCACAGTGTCTTGTGGGTGGCGTATGTTTTTGTATTGTGGTTACGTGTTTTGATGTGGTCGTGAGAGTGGAACCTGGAGAGTGTGTGATGATTATTGGAGATAATGAGGGGTGATAATTGTGCTTGTGGAAATGTGCTTTTGGGAAGATGTGATGGTTTAAATGTGAACTGGGGGAATTTCACATGTAGCAGGCCATGGCAAGCCTTGTAACACCTTTTACACCATCTATGGAATTGTACTGAATTGTGCTGAGTTGTGTGGAGAATTGAATGGCAGTGGGGGAGGAAGTGTGTTTTGGGGTCTTGTGGGTGGGGAAGGTGTGTGTGTCCGCAGGTACAGAGCAAGCTCTGAGGAGCGATGCCTGCGGGCCCCCCTCTGCGGCAATTACCCCTGGCAGCCGGTGGTAACTGGAAATTGGAGCTCGTCGGTGGAGGGTCTGGTTGGGCGCCGCGGGGTGAGGAAGTCCCCCGGTGACCCGTGTTGCTGCGCGAAAGCAGGAGGCAAAGGAGCCTGGTGTGTGTGGAGACCCTCACCGGCGAGGTAACGGCGAAAAGGGGCTGTTGGGCTGTCATGGGGCCAAGAGGTAAAGGGGGGGGGGCAATGAACTTGTAAGTCGGTTGACTTGTTTTTGGGACTGCGGGCACCACAGCCTGATGTGCCCCCCACCATCTTTTTGTGCGGTACCTCCCCGCTGCCTAGTTGAGGAATGCACACACACGTGAATGACATCAATGCCATGGTCCTGCAGGGGGTGTACTGGGAATAAGTGCTTTGTTGATTTTTGCAATGCCTTGATGACCTATGGAATGAGAATGAGTGGTTAAGGGGTCTGTGTTGCATGAATGTGGGCGAAATCCACCGAGCCGTGTCACTCACCTGTAACATCTGGACAGGGCCCGTGAAAATTTAGTGGGATGCATTGGGGATGGCCCCGCAGGTAAGGTTGAGTCTTGTGGCATCCACCGGGGGACGCGGTCTGTAGACCGGGGTATGTACAAAGGTTAGAGTTTTGAGTTTTTGGTAAGATGGTTAAGTTTGTGGATAAGGTAGGAGTTTTGGTGTGTTGTTTGTTCCCCCCTCCACAGGAACAAGGAAGAAGATGTACATACTTGCATGATGGTTAAGGGGTTCAGCATGTTAAGGAAGTGTAGGTAGGTAGTCCGACTCACTTCCCACAGCCCTTCCTGATTTATTTCGTAGGTTAATTAAGCGTGTGACAGTAAGTGTTAAGGCTGGAATGGTAGCCCTGCGGTGAACCTTGCAGGAGCTACGGTTCCAGGGGGGGGGCTGTGTTATGAATTTGGTAATGCAACATCTAGAGCTAGGTAGATCTGAATAGGTAGGTATTCGGCTGTCGTGACAGGGACTCTACATGTAATAAGTTATTGATGTTTAGGCGGTTGTCGGGGTAAGATGTATGAGTGTGGATCTACCTGGAGATTCGAGTGTTAAATAGTGAGGGGTTAAAGGTAACGCCCCTGTGAGTATCACCTAGTAATCAAACCTTTGTCCTTTATGGCACTGCAAACCACATAAACATTAGTTAGGTCCTTAGCGCAACATTAAATAATCCCCTTTCCCTGACAAGGACTTCGTATTAAATTGACAGGAAACCAGGCCAAAAACACCGCCACGGCTGGCCGCCACCGTGTACACCTCCCAAGGCCTACAAACCGGGCCGGCACGTGTTATGCCAGGACCGCAGGGTCGCGTAACGGGGGAGATGTTAGGAGTCGCATGCCGTAGAGGGCGTGACCGGCGAGCTGGGACCATATGATTGGCTGAGGAGTGCGCCAAGGTGACGTCATCGGGGAGAGATATATGCGACGGTCGGACGCCATTTTCGCCAGTTGAGTCTCTCAGAGTTCGTTGAACAGTTGAGTCTCTCAGAGTTCGTTGAACAGTTGAGTCTCTCAGAGTTCGTTGAACAGTTGAGTCTCTCAGAGTTCGTTGAACAGTTGAGTAGAGCGTCCCAGTTCGGTACCGGAGTGGCAGTTGAGAGAAGTGAGAGCTCGTGGCAGTTGACGGTTCGTGCCATTTTCTACAGTTCGTGACCACAGCTCGTTGCAGTTGGCAGTTGGCACTCGGCACTCAGCAGTTGGCAGTTGGCACTTGGTTTTTGGTTGCTTCGTGCAGCCCTGCGTTGGACCGACGAGGCCTGGTGGCGCTTGGAGGCGGAGGCAGAGGGCCGTGGAACTTGGAGCGAGGTGTGCGATCGGGCCGAAAGGAGCGGTGTTGGACGGCAGCCACAAGGACGACAAAGACAGATAAGCCCGAATCCGCGTACACTGTACACGACGTGACTTGTTATTTTCGTATTAATCTCCCTCGTTTGTGTCTGATATCAGTCGTGTGGGGACGTCCCGATTTAGTTATTAGTATTACCGGCGCGTGCTTTTTCACTGGCTTTACTTTTAATAATAAATCCTTATATTATTTTCTGTACATATTTGAACGCAGTTTCCTGGGTGTTTCATTTTAATAGCGAAGGCTGCGGAGCCTTCGCTGCGTCCCGCCATTTCGCGCGTTGGTGTTGAACGTGAGTCCGCCATTGAGTGTTCGCCTCGGGAGTTAAAGTCTCGCAAATCGGTCATCCGTACTCTGTGGTGTTAATCACGGTTACGCGACAATATATTACTTTTTCGTTTGATGACAGTCGTCACAAAAACGTCAACAATGATGCCGACATATATTTCTTCGTTTTTATTTCATTCAACATTATTATCCGGAAGTAAAATATGTTTCAGGAAATTACCGAGAGATATTTCTTCGTTTTTTAAAATTAGTTATGTGCGCATACACTTTAAATAGGTTTATTTGAAATCTTTAATTTTCCACAATATAATTTACTTGCCATTTATCATTTGATGATTACGAGACACTTCCTCTTGAGGATCGTGACAATTCATGCGCTGCGTGGAAACTTCTATTTCCAAAATGAATGAGACGATCGATGAAGAACGCAGACTTGAACAGGAAGCAGCAAGAAAACGAATGAGACGGGCGAACGAGTCCATCGACGAACGTCAATGCAAACTTGCGGGGTCACCCATGGGAATCCCACGGGCATGGATGTGTGTGACATTTCGACATATTGAGTTAGATGCTGCACATTCATTTTTACAAAATGGTTACTGGCAAGTCATCAGATCCAGAAATGGTGTAATGAACACAATTTATTTACGCGCAAGCACGAAAGCAAGACGGGCCGATTTCCGATTCCGACGGGCGAGACGGGCCGATTTGGAGCAAGAAAAAGAACGAGACGGGAGAAAAACGAGAGAAACGAGATGGGGAAAGCCGATTGGAGAGGCGAGTGAGGAGCGATTGGAGAGGCAAGTGAGAAGCGATTGGAGAGGCGAGTGAGGAGCGATTGGAGAGGCGAGTGAGGAGCGATTGGAGAGGCGAGTGAGGAGCGATTGGAGAGGCGAGTGAGGAGCGATTGGAGAGGCGAGTGCGGAGCGATTGGAGGGGAGTGTGAGGCACGATTGGAGAGGAGTGTGAGGCGCGATTGGAGAGGAGTGTGAGGCACGATTGGAGAGGAGTGTGAGGCGCGATTGGAGAGGTGTGTGAGGCACGATTGGAGAGGAGTGTGAGGCGCGATTGGAGAGGAGTGTGAGGCGCGATTGGAGAGGAGTGTGAGGTGCGATTGGAGAGGAGTGTGAGGCGCGATTGGAGAAGGGTGTGAGGAGCGATTGGAGAGGCAAGTGAGAAGCGATTGGAGAGGCGAGTGAGGAGCGATTGGAGAGGTGAGTGAGGAGCGATTGGAGAGGCGAGTGAGGAGTGATTGGAGAGGCGAGTGAGGAGCGATTGGAGAGGCGAGTGAGGAGCGATTGGAGGGGAGTGTGAGGCATGATTGGAGAGGAGTGTGAGGCGCGATTGGAGAGGAGTGTGAGGCACGATTGGAGAGGAGTGTGAGGTGCGATTGGAGAGGTGTGTGAGGCATGATTGGAGAGGAGTGTGAGGCGCGATTGGAGAGGAGTGTGAGGTGCGATTGGAGAGGAGTGTGAGGTGCAATTGGAGAGGAGTGTGAGGCACGATTGGAGAGGGGTGTGAGGCGCGATTGGAGAGGAGTGATTGGAGGGGAGTGTGAGGCGCGATTGGAGAGGAGTGTGAGGGGCGATTGGAGAGGAGTGTGAGGCACGATTGGAGAGGAGTGTGAGGCGCGATTGGAGAGGCGTGTGAGGGATTGGAGAGGAGAGGAGTGTGAGGGATTGGAAAGAGGAATGTGAGGGATTGGAGAGGAGAGGAGTGCTAGGTGGAGAGAGGAGAGTGTCAGGTGGAGACAGGAGAGTGTCAGCTGGAGAGGAGTGAGGGGTCACATATTATGTGAAATAAATAAATTGTGTTCATTACACCATTTCTGGATCTGATGACTTGCCAGTAACCATTTTGTAAAAATGAATGTGCAGCATCTAACTCAATATGTCGAAATGTCACACACATCCATGCCTGTGGGATTCCCACGGGTGACCCCGCTAGTATCATATAATTTGTAGGTCCAAGGGACTGCATCCATTAAATTAACGATTTTAAATAATTCATTAGTCCATTTTTTTGTATAACCTTTCTCAAAATGGCTTTTCCATCTGTATATTCTTACAATATCACCAACTTTGAAGTTGGGTTTTCTCAAATTAATCTCCTTTTCATATTCTAATTTTGCAAATGATTCTTACGGTTTTGATTTTGTTGATGAATGAACTGTATGATTGTAATTATGTACAATATTTTGAATTAAATATACCCACTGTTGAGAAACGAGTTGTGTGAATTTTTTATATAATTTCTCTTTCAAAGTACGATTAAAACGCTCAATAACAACTGCCTTTCCTTCATTAAAGGTGCTGTATAATTTAATACTCTCCCCCTTAAGAAATTTCAGAAATATTTTGTCATAGAACTCTGTTCCCTCATCGGTCCACAGTTTCTTTGGTTTTCTTTTACTTTTACTAAATATTCCACTGAAAGCTAACATAAGAGTATTACCCCTTTTGTTTTTCAAAGGAACAACCCAAGCATATCTACTCCTCAAATCAATAACGGTTAAAGCATACCTGTATCCCCTATCATTATTCAATTCAATTAAATCAACGGACCAGATGTGGTCGGTGTCTTTGGAATAAACCTTCCTTCTTTTAAACTTGGTGATTATAGGTTTGTGTAATTCTTCAGCCAAAAGCTCCTCAGTCTTGATGACATCATTAGAGCCTAATAGATTTTTGAGGAATAACCAAGACCAAGTTTCAATTTAGCACTTATCATTTTTTTCACAATAAACCGATCAACTTTCTCTCTCAATGTAGGATTTCATATCAAAGACAAATTATACAACATTTCTCTGTCTGCTTCATGTTTTTCATCCAATGTAGTGGTATTCCCATAAGCAATATCATGCTTCATACACACTTCATCAACCCTATTTATAGGCTTCGACCAAGGTTTAGGATTGTCAGCCTCATCTAATCTTTTATCCAGGTTTGTTCCAGGACCACAGAAAGAATATCCAGGTAGATGTAGTTCCCCAGGAATTCCAGTTGTTGTAAATGTACTTCCTGACAGAAACTTTTGTATGTCTCCTCCACTTTTAGGAGAGATGAATTGACACTTTTTAGAGGCATACACTTGACATATTCCTTTTTGATAAACTCTATTATTTTTAGCTTTAACATGAGATATTTTTAGATTTCGTTTCCTTTTTACATTTGAGACAACTAGGGCATGCCCGTACTATATCTATATCTAAAATTATATCCCCCCCTCTATTTACATGAATGGTTTGGTCCATTCGCAACGACCACAGAACCCCCCCCCCCCCCCTCTATTTACATGCAATGGTTTGGTCCAAAGCGAACGGTTTGGTCCATTCGATGTGATTCGATGATTCGATGTGAATGGTTTGGTCCATTCGCAACGACCACAGAACCCCCCCCCCCCCCCCTCTATTTACATGAATGGTTTGGTCCATTCGCAAAGCCAAAGCGAACGACCACAGAACCCCCCCCCCCCCCCCTCTATTTACATGAATGGTTTGGTCCATTCGCAAAGCCAAAGCGAACGACCACAGAACCCCCCCCCCCCCCCCTCTATTTACATGAATGGTTTGGTCCATTCGCAACGCCAAAGCGAACGGCGAACGGCTAAATCGCCATAGCTCGGTAAGTACTTGTCCGATTAATTTCAAACCTTGAAAAGGCACATCCTCGGGTCCCCAGCAATATACCTGGCAAGTTTCAAGTATATCGGACCGGTAGTTGTCGAGAAACAGCGGTCACAGACAAACGTACAGACGTACAGACGTACAAACGTACAAACGTACAGAGATTACTGGAATTATAGATAGATAACTCATATTTATTGATGAGAAAAAGTCCTACATAGTGCCAAAACCTTTTTGGTTTTCAACATATACATTTCTATCTTGATTTTTAAAAAAAATAAAGAATCCTTAGGAATGTCTTCACTCTCTCCTCCATTTATTTACAAATAAAACTAACTAAAGCCAATAACACCAACATCATCAACTATATGACCTTTCTCTTCTTAATCACCACTTTCTCGTTTAAACCTCCTCCCTGAAATTGTAGTAAAGGTTGTTTTCATTCTTTCAAATAATATTTTCCTTAGACTTTGAATTTCTTTATTTTCCTCTTCGGTGCGTTGAGATTGATTTATTTGCCGTAATACCTTCAATCTTTCATTAATCTCAGAAATGGTCATATTTTCATATTTTTCCTCCCTCTCTCTTTCCTCCCTTTCCTCCCTCTCCTCCTTCTCCTTTTTCTCCCTCTCCTCCTTCTCCTTTTTCTCCCTCTCCTCCTTCTCCTTTTTCTCCCTGTCCTCCTTCTCCTTTTTCTCCCTCTCCTCCCTCTCCTCCTTCTCCTCCCTCTCCTCCTTCTCCCTTTCCTCCTTCTCCTTTTTCTCTCTTTCCTCCTTCTCTTCTTCAACTCCTTCCTCATCCCGTGCTACCCTTGAGTTTGAGCCCCAAAGAATATTATACATATACTCATCTGGATTTTGAGATATTCTTGCATCTATAATTATTTTTATCATAATAGGATACCAATAAGATTTGTTGATGATTTCTAAAAGAGTTTTATATTTCATAACTTTGAGAAGTTCATTTTTATTTAATATTTTAATCAAGTCTCTATTTGTGGGTTTAACAATATCAGTTTAAGGCCAGTTTTTTATGACAAAATTTCCATGTATATGCTCCAAATCATAAGGTATGTAATACCGAGCACCCTTTTCTTGTAGGTATCCTTGAATACAAAAATTATAATTCTCTTGTGGTCTTCTTCCTGCCATTTATGTATCAGAAATATATGTGAGATTAATATTATGACAGGTAATACCACCCCATCTTCCCACTACCAAATCGGTTTGTGTTCCTCGGCTTTCTATCCTTATCTCATAACCTTCCTTCTTTGTCATGCTAACCATCGCTATACTATCATATATTTTTTTTATCTTAAAATCATGTATTTGTTGTTTACTAATTGCACTTCCACATAACTCCTTGTCCTCACCAAGCGGATAATATTCTTCTTTACGAGACTGATTAAAATCATGTAGGTCTTCTAAGTTTATTGAAAAAAACCAATTATACCCTAAATCAGGCATATTATACCCCCATTTATTAATTCGCATATTAACTATATGCCCTTCTATATAAAATTCAATTGTAAGCAGATAGTTAAATTGAATGAGGAAAGGTGTATGGTCAGTATAACCAGGTGTTGTGGTTGTAAATTTTACTTGTTTAACAAAACGTGCTGTTTTATTTAAAGACTAGCGGGGTCACCCGTGGGAATCCCACGGGCATGGATGTGTGTGACATTTCGACATATTGAGTTATATGCTGCACATTCATTTTTACAAAATGGTTACTGGCAAGTCATCAGATCCAGAAATGGTGTGAATTTAGTTATTTCACATAATATGTGACCCCTCACTCCTCTCCACCTGACACTCTCCTGTCTCCACCTGACACTCTCCTGTCTCCACCTGACACTCTCCTCTCTCCACCTAGCACTCCTCTCCTCTCCAAACCCTCACATCCCTCTCCTTTCCAATCCCTCACCTCTCCAATCCCTCACACTCCTCTCCTCTCCAATCCTTCACACGCCTCTCCAATCGCGCCTCACACGCCTCTCCAATCGCGCCTCACACTCCTCTCCAATCGCGCCTCACACTCCTCTCCAATCGTGCCTCACACTCCTCTCCAATCGTGCCTCACACTCCCCTCCAATCACTCCTCTCCAATCGTGCCTCACACTCCTCTCCAATCACGCCTCACACTCCTCTCCAATCGTGCCTCACACTCCTCTCCAATCGCGCCTCACACTCCTCTCCAATCGCGCCTCACTCGCCTCTCCAATCGGCTTTCCCCGTCTCGTTTCTCTCCTTTTTCTCCCGTCTCGTTCTTTTTCTTGCTCCAAATCGGCCCGTCGGAATCGTAAATCGGCCCGTCTCGCCCGTCGGCCCGTCGGAATCGGAAATCGGCCCGTCTTGCTTTTGTGCTTGTGCGTAAATAAATTGTGTTCATGACACCATTTCTGGTGTTGGGCTAGCGGCTAGGGTGCCGGCTTAGGATCCTGGGTTCGAATCTCGGTCGATCGCCGAATTAATGCCAGGGGGGTTGACTCAGCCTGTCATCCTTCCGAGGTCGGCTAATTGAGTACCAGTTCACTGGTAATTCCCTGTTTGTCGTTGAAGGCGGCAAAAAGGGTTGGCGTCAGGAAGGGCATCCGGCCGTAAAACATTGCTTCAAAAAGGGGACAAAAAAACAACAACTACCACGGTCCCCGAAAAGGCCAACCCCCGCTTTGCGGGGAAAAATGGCCTCTAAACGGTGGTTTTTACACCATTTCTGGATCTGATGACTTGCCAGTAACCATTTTGTAAAAATGAATGTGCAGCATCTAACTCAATATGTCGAAATGTCACACACATCCATGCCCGTGGGATTCCCACGGGTGACCCCGCAAGTTTGCATTGACGTTCGTCGATGGACTCGTTCAGTCGTTCGCCCGTCTCATTCGTTTTCTTGCTGCATCCTGTTCAAGTCTGCGTTCTTCATCGATCGTCTCATTCATTTTGGAAATAGAAGTTTCCACGCAGCGCATGAATTGTCACGATCCTCAAGAGGAATTTGTCTCGTAATCATCAAATGATAAATGGCAAGTAAATTATATTGTGGAAAATTAAAGATTTCAAATAAACCTATTTAAAGTGTATTCGCACGTAACTAATTTTAAAAAACGAAGAAATATCTCTCGGTAATTTCCTGAAACATATTTTACTTCCGGCTAATAATGTTGAATTAAATAAAAACGAAGAAATATATGTCGGCATCATTGTTGACGTTTTTGTGACGACTGTCATCAAACGAAAAAGTAATATATCTTAACGGAAAAGCAAAAGCGAATTTTTAATATATATCGACACGTTGCCGTCGGTGTCATGTTGGGCGGTGTATGATACACCATGACGCGATTTTTAAAAATATATCTCTGCATTTTCCCGCGTGTGTGGAATGTTCTCAATTATTGCTGACACCGAGTCCAAAACCATCGATAAAAATGAAATCATATGGTGAGTTAGATTGGAGATAAAGGCGTGAGAGAGACTCAATGGCCTTGAAGTTGAAGTTACAGGCGTTTGAGAATTCATTTCGTTCTATAAACGGCAACTTTCATTGGATTTCCTTCCCGTTTTTTTTCAACCGAGTCGAAAACTATGTTAGCGACTGTGAAAAATGAAATGATATATCGAATTTTTAATATGTATCGACACGTTGCCGTCGGTGTCATGTTAGGCGGTGTATGATACACCATGACGCGATTTTAAAAAATATATCTGCATTTTCCCGCGTGTGTGGAATGTTCTCAATTATTGCTGACACCGACTCTAAAACCATCGATAAAAATGAAATCATATGGTGAGTTAGATTGGAGATAAAGGCGTGAGAGAGACTCAATGGCCTTGAAGTTACAGGCATTTGAGAATTCATTTCGTTCTATAAACGGCAACTTTCATCGGATTTTCTTCTCGTTTTTTTTCAACCGAGTCTAAAACTATGTTAGCGACTGTGAAAAATGAAATGATATATCGAATTTAAAATAGATATCGACACATTGCCGTCGGTGTCATGTTGGGCGGTGTATGATACACCATGACGCGATTTTAAAAAATATATCTCTGCATTTTCCCGCGTGTGTGGAATGTTTGTGGAAAATTAAAGATTTCAAATAAACCTATTTAAAGTGTATGCGCACATAACTAATAAAAAAAACGAAGAAATATCTCTCGGTAATTTCCTGAAACATATTTTACTTCCGGCTAATACGTTGAATGAAATAAAAACGAAGAAATATATGTCGGCATCATTGTTGACGTTTTTGTGACGACTATCATCAAACGAAATAGTAATATATCATAACGGAAAAGCAAAAGCGAATTTTTAATATATATCGACACATTGCCGGCGGTGTCATGTTGGGCGGTGTATGATACACCATGACGCGATTTTAAAAAATATATCTGCATTTTCCCGCGTGTGTGGATTGTTCTCAATTATTGCTGACACCGAGTCTAAAAGTAAAACCATCGATAAAAATGAAATCATATGGTGAGTTAGATTGGAGATAAAGGCGTGAGAGAGACTCAATGGCCTTGAAGTTACAGGCCTTTGAGAATTCATTTCGTTCTATAAACGGCAACTTTCATCGGATTTTCTTCCCGTTTTTTTTCAACCGAGTCTAAAACTATGTTAGCGACTGTGAAAAATGAAATGATTTATCGAATTTGATTTGAAATAAAACTGGGGGAGAGCAAGACACCACGGGCCTACAAAACAGGACTCAAAGCTATGCGAGTTAATAAAATGGTGGATATTTGTTTATAGCCACTCCCAGAATGGGTGGAGCTATGGGTGGAGCTACTCTGCAAACCGAGTAAGCCACACCCCGGACAGACACCCAACAGATAGACAGACAGACAGACAGAATCATCTACGGCTATTATAATATAGATATATATTGTGATAAATCACTGAATCTAATTAAGTCATTCACATCTGTCGGGTTTGGATAATTGATTAATTCATAAGTATTTTTCATATTAATATTTGTTGTTATATTATATTTTTTGTCGTTCAGCCTGTGCCTTTGTATAATAATTTCATAAATCAATATCCTGAGAGGATTCTCCAAAGATAGAACCAACTTTTCCAACAAAAGTCATTTATATTAGATTTAAAATGACATCATAAAAATTTTCATTGTTGTTGAGTTGAAATAATACATATAAACATAATTGACCACAACATTTAGAATTAGTTTCTTGAACTTGAAACGTTTGATAAACACCATTCTGTAAGAATTGTATTATTTCAACAGGTGGTGGCATACCATAACTATCAAAATAATATTTATCCTGACTATTATGAATACAAACCCAATGAGAACCATTCTGTGTGTCTAAATTCAGAATAATATTCTTTGTATTCTTGGACAACTTTGTTAATTCATCTCTCATACAGATTACCACATTATCAATTTTTAGTTTTTTACAATACTTAGCAAGTTCAATATTTGACGTTGTATTCTTTCCAAATTGTTTAAACCATTTATCCATTTATTTATGAGAAAGATATAACCCATTACCCCTTTTAGTGAGTTTAACACCTGCTTGAGCGATAGAGGAAAGCATATCTCCAACCAACAATCTAGCTTTATCAGGTAGACTTTCAAGTTTTTGAGCAAAATCCACAATTACACCACTTCCACTAATTTGTTTCTCCAACTCCTTGTTATGTCTTTCCAATTCTTTTTGAGCTTTTAGTTGTGCCATCCTTTCATGAGCAGTTTTTACCACTGCTGAAATACCACCAGTCAATGCCCCCGCCGCACTTAGACCAGCAAATAAAGGAATTAGAAACGGGAGAAATCCTCCACTCGTTTCCCTTGTTGAATATTTCTTCAACATAGGTTTTGTCATTTTAATTTTAAGTGATCCAGCATCATTTAGTGTTTTTACCTGCTCTCTTGTGAGTAAAACATCAATTCTTACTGCTCCTTTTCTTTGAATTGTATTAACTGTAATAATACAAGGCTTTTGATTTTGAATACAAGATGTGAATTTATTAAGATTGATTTGATTAACATATACCAGTTCTTTCCTACTCATTTATTTATGAGAAAAAACCTATGTGATATTAATCATAACACCATTATCTGTATTAATCTGTAATTCTGTTTCTTCCAAAAGCAAACAATAAGCATCATCTTCTTCATTCTCTCCTCTTTCAATGTATAGATAAGTATCCACTCTATTAGACTTTATAGTTTCCTTTTGAGAACTCAGGTCAATTGCGTAGATTGTATAAAGTTTTTGAAACGCAGTCATATCCAAAATAGGATCATTATTACCGTTGCTTTCACACACCTTTTGGTAAGACTTGTAGGCTTCCGCACAATCATTTTTTCCCCAATCAATTTCCAATCTATGTCGCGGATAAAATGTGCCATGAAGAGAAACCCCGAAGTTGTTTCACCTTAGCATTATCACTCAGCGCATTATTCTTATCAGTACCCTCCTCTCCATCTGGTTTTTTAAAAATCAGCCAGAGGTATTGTGGCTTTCCTTGAAGAACACCCAAATTCCAAGTGTAGGTAGTGTGTTCCAGTTTAACATGTTGACATCTTCTTTTAAGGTATGATACATTTAGTGGTTTCTTTGAGTTAAGTCTTCTATTTAACATCTCTTCCGTTTTAAGATTAGGAGTATATTCGCTGATATACCAACACAAATCATTAATAACAAATTTATTATTATCGCCAAAAGCATTTTCAGCCCCAAAAAGCAACCTATTTACATTATCATTCCTTTGTAGTTGAAATCTAATTTTAAGACCAGACAAAACTTTATCATTATCACAAAATCCAAATATACCTTTCAGAGGTACTGCTACGGTAAAACTATTCTCTGCTTTTGTATCATCATTATACATTGCCTTCCTTTGACGATAACCAGGGTCAGCATTTGTTCCCGTCGACATATCAGGAATAAAACCTTCAACAGCTCCCTTACCCATTCTATCACTAAACGAATATAGTGTAAATTTCATCATTTCAGATGTAGCAGAGACAGAATCAACCACTTCAACCTCTTGTGTTCCAATATACAGGCGGACACTATCAAACATTTTCCAGAAGAAATCATTTACGAGTGTAGCATTAGTATTATTCGCAGCCTTCGTGAATTTAAATTTACACAGCAAGAAACTATCAGCTAGATTCAAGTAAGTTTGTTGATTATTTATTTCAAACCTTTTTGTTCCGTTTGAATTCCAGTCTGTTCCTGTTATAACATTTACCTTAAAATAGTCTTCCTTTTTCATGGAGTTTGAAATGATAATCGTATCATCCAAATCATAGATACTATCAATCGCTTCCATACTTGTATTTATATAGCATTAAAATCGTTGAAACCCTGACCCAAGTATTTTAATGTTTTTTTGTCGTTCTTGTGAAGATAGTTGAGTTTTACCTTTTTTAATTGCTTTGATTGCTTGTAATTTATGAGACTCCTTTTGAGCATCTTTTATACTGTTTACAGCACCCGCAACTGAGCCCATGGCAGAAGCAGTTGAACCAATTAGGTCTTTATGTTTAAGGATGGTTGAACCAATACCCATTGGAGTATCAATTATCCCATCTCCTTTATTTCTAAATTGATGTCCCACACCCCGTTGTCTCTGGTTTATAGTATCCTCTACCAAGAAACATACCTTCACCCTTATAGTATGGTGAAAGGAACATCCCATCCCCTGTAATTATTTTATATTTTCCCAACTCGTGTTTTCTCACAACAACCATTATTTATTTATTGAAAAACTTCACGGAGGTGAATTCTGATGGATATAATTTCATCATTAAAGGATATCATACGATTATCTTGGTCGGTTATCCTAAAATTTACTCTGTATATGTTTTTTCCTGACACAGGTAAATAGACTAGATTTTTTGGTTCCATATTAAATTTATAACCAATCAGGGTTGAGTATGCGCTGAATGAAAATATTGTATTTGTTCTTATTCCATCGTTATAAGCACCATCAATCAAATCACAATGAATTAATACTGAATTTATACCGGAGGGTATTTGAATAACATTATCACTGTAAAACGTCCCGTTACTTTCAATCTTTTTTGAAGAGAAACCCAATAGCTCTCTAAACGATTTTTCAATCGTGAAATCAACTTTATAATTATTTTTAAGTTTAATAGTTGATTTTGAAGTGTGTTTTTGAATATCTATTACCATATTTTTTGGTTCATCATCTTGTTCTTTCATAAGGCGAGAGACTTCAGAAGATATTTGAGAAATCCCGTAAGCTCCGGGTGAAACGGTTATAGTTTTATATCCACTTCCTGGATTATAACTAAACTTGTTGTTTTTCTCTGTGATATTAAACAAGGTATTATAAGTTTCCATCGACAATAAAGATGCCACATATTCTTTTGTGGGGTCAAGTTGTAGTGGGTAAGGGAATGATGCTGTGTAATCACTCGTTGTGAAATTAAAACTAAGAATTGTGCTTCTTATCTTATTTAATATCTAATAAAATATCTTTGTATTGACATTTATTAATTACTAGCTGAGGTACCTGGCTTCGCCCAGGTTGAATAAGAATAATACAAATATATGATGAAAAGAACATGTATATTTTAGAGCAATATCACAGTACATTTCCTACATGACGTTTTTTCAATTTTCAATTTCTCGAAACCTCTGGGTATGCAACATTTCTGGTTTTCTTACTTGGTGCCAAGACATAAAGATTGCTTGGTTTTCCAACCCTTGAGCAGCCCACGTACAGCTGGCCATGGGCAAACACTTGTTCTGTGAAGTTCAGGCCTACAACCTTCATTGATTGCCCCTGTGCCAGAAATATGTCTTGAAATATTCCTGAAATAGGTTGTTGACCTTTTGGCCTATGTTAACCTCAAAAATAATTGGTGGTTTAATTCAGTGATCTGATGTGCAAATCCTCTTCAAATTTCAAGTCAATTAGATGAAAATTGACGATTTTAGAAATTTGGCCCATATTGATATTTTCACCTTTAGACCTCAAAAATAATTGGTGGTTGAATTAGGTGACTCGATATGCAAATCCTATCTAAATTTCAAGTCAATTGGATGAAAATGTAGGATTTTAAAAACTTCACCTTAAGTTGTTGACCTTTGGCCTATGTTTACTTTTTGGCCTATGCTGACCTCAAAAAGAATTGGTGGTTCAATTTCAGTGACCTGATATGCAAATCCTCTTCACATTTCAAGTCAATCAGATGAAAGTTGAGAATTTTAGAAATTTGAAATTGTTGTTGACTTTTGGCCTATGTTTCTCTTTTGGCCTATGGTGATCTCAAAAATAGTTGTTGGTTGAATTCAGTTTGCTGATATGTAAATCCCATTCAAATTTCAAGTGAATCGGATGAAAATTGAGGATTTTAGAAACGAAAAAAAAAAGTGGTTGACCTTTGGCCTACGTTGACCTTTTGGCCGACGCCGATCTCAAAAATAGTTGGTGGTTTAATTCGGTAAGCCGATATGTAAATCCTAATCAAAGTTCAAGTCAATCGGATGGAAATTAAGGATTTTAGAATTGAGGCTGACGACTGTTGAGAAACTCAGTTGGGAGGTTTACTGCCTGATCTGCATGTCACTTTGGCAAGAGAATCATAATTTCTTTCATGACCGGGCAGCGAACGTCATTATGTGCGACTTTACGTCACTCCTACGGACGTGAAAACATTTGTTTTCCTTAAAAATATATTTAAAATAAATAAAATAGTACATAAATTAACAATAAAAGAAGCTAAAAAACAATTTAAAATACAATAAAAAGCACATTAAAAATATATAAATATGTACGTACAGTATACTGTACGTACGCGCAACCACTGATTCGCATTCAAAACAGAGGCGACGTACAGTATTCCTTTACTGTGTCTGTGTCTGTGTTAGCCATGGGTCCGAAGAAGGATAATGCTAGTGTTTCCAAGCATAATGTGGTTACGATGGACGATAAGGTAAATCTGATTAAAAGGTATGGAAAAGGTGGAAAAGTGTCGGTGATAGCGCTTAGACCTTATCGCGAATCGGAACCACAATGCGTCATGGGATCGGAAAGGGGCAATAGCGCCACCACAAACTACACCATGGAATTGCAGCTAGCACGTTTTTTTTAAACCATTGATATTAAAATAAAAAGTAGCCTATAACCACCGGAATTTTATGCTGATTCCGAATCTGTGTCTAAAACTTTTCTCCAATGTGTAGTTCTTGAGTTATAAGCGGACATCCCGACAGACAGACACTCCTCCTTTATATATAGAGATTTTCATATTCATCAACTGGTCTAAAATGGCGGATGTTTCATTAAAACAATTGTTGTTTCCAGCCTTCTTACTACCTAACAACAATAATAGCCTATTAACTAATTGTGATGGGTCATTTGGAAGAAAGCTAACACCCGAACCAAGTTTACTTAAAGCATCAATAATATGTTTCTCCTTCTCATTCTTCTTACTTTTACCAGCAACAGAAACTCCATAATCAAGTGTGTTTCGGAACTTAATATAGTCTCTATCTTCCTCTCTTTCCATATCAAGTGGTTCCTGAAAATATTTTGAACCGCTGAATCCGGAGTTTGTTCGAAGAAACATTAATCTTGGAGTTAATGCAACATTTGGTTGAGCAGAACTTAAGAACACCAATTTATCATTAAATATCAATAACTTTTCATTCACAAGATGGAACTGTGCTGGTTCTTCTGTTGGCTCTGGCCAATTCAGACCTGCTCTGGTTTTTGAACCCGCCGAATATTCATTGTTTTGAAGAGCTTCCACAACATAATTTGGGGGTTGATTTACCTCCTCAAGTTTCCGAAATAATCCCTCATCATCATATTCTAATTCTCCAAGTACTTGCTCTGTCATTTCACTAAAATCTTTGAGCATTTGAAGTTTTTTCGGAGTAAATTCTACCGTGGGAACTGTAGGTGAAATCGTTTGTTGAGTTTTTTAAAGTGGTTTAAAAAATTTATCTTGTTTTCTTTCAAAGGCTTCTTCACCAGTTAGTTTCTGTCTCCGTTCTTCTTTATCTCTTCCTGTTGCTTTACAACTTTTGAAACCAACTCTTGATGTTCTTTAAACTTTCTCGCTCTTTCTTCGGTATTCATTTTCTGTATTTATTTATTGAAATATATCATTTAATGAATTGTAATGGCCAATGGGCCTTTTCTTCGTCATAATAGTAAATGTGATGAAATAAATCCTTTTCTTTAAATATTTCATCAAATTTTTATTGGTATTAATACGCACTAATACTTGTATCTCTGCTTTTCATACGTTTGCATTGAGTCTCCTCATCGATATCAAAACCGAATAATAAAATCTTAACTCCATCACCATGCAAATGTTTAATAATTTGTCTCATTCCTTCAGGATTAGTTTCTAAAATCCCAAGACCATTAGATTTTACTTTATTTAACTCACTCTTACAATGTGAATATTTTGTAGAACCAAGAGAGACCAATCAAATATTTGACCTTCGTTCCTCAATCGCATATGTTCCTCCATTGAAATGTAGTAATAATCTTTCCCTTCTACTTCTCCTGGTCGCATTGCTCTGGTTGTAGTACCTACAAAACTAATCATAGGGTGTTTAAAAAAAAAAACTTACAATCTTTTCATTTTTACTATTCAAGAGTTTAGATTTATGAAAGTTCTTTCCTGAAGCAGATTTACCCACAAGGTTAATAATAATAGTTGTCATTTATGTGTGTAAAATATCAGTTAGTATCTCATCTTGTTTCACAACAATATATTTATATTTTCCAATCGTGTGTTTCATATAATTTTCAAATTATTTTTTACTACATAACGTAGAGCAATTATGTCTCCAAAAAATATTTACATCTATTGAATTTAACTTAAATAAAATAAAAGTATTGGCATTGTTTCTTATTGAGCGTCGAGGGAGTTGAAAATATGACTGACTAAGATAAATACAATTACAAGAAGAATGTCTCCCTCTTGTATAGTCGCTATCCATTACTGTTTGGTTTCTCTCATTAACACAATCATCAAAGATAACGAGGTTCTTTTTTGATTTCTCTAAATCTTGAGGTGAAGGTATATCATCCGTATTATCACTGAGAATACAAGTTATGGGTTTTGGTTTCGGTTTCTGTGAATCACAAAATAGTTGTATTATATCCTCAATGTTATAATCATTTAGTTTGTTTTGAAGTTTAAATAAACTGATAATGTCTTCCCTTTTAAGACCCGCATTAAAACCCTGTGAGAGTAGTTGATACTCAGGTTGAAAACTTGACTTTGTAAAAATTATTAAATTATCATAATCTAAAAAATTAGGGCTGAGGAGCATCTTTAGAAGCAAACAGGTTTTTCCACGTCCACTTGAACCAACTATTAGACATCTCAATGAATTTGGAAGATTTTTATGGTTATTAAATTTTATCTTATTTTCCCAAACGGGTAAAAAATCATTCATTTATATATTTGGAAAACAAGTCATCTAACTTTTTTTGAGCTATTTTAGAAACTCTATATTTTATCCTGAGTTCAGGTTTAATTTCAAAATAATTCATTATTTTATTTATTTAGTATCTTGTATTAACATTTCCATTAAAATTATTTTGAATAATAAATATCATTAAACCCTTATACATTTCCTCAATACAAATAGTCTCTTCCCTTGAAAGAAATGGTGTATTATTAATCATCATAATGCTTAACATTCATCTCTCTTATTAATCTTGAAAAGTAATTCATTTTTGGTTCTAATTTAAAAGAGTTATATATATTTTTATATTTTTTATTATCATTAATTAAAATTTAATCACAGAAAATACATTGTTTATATGAACCCTCATTATTAAGCCCTATTCTATCACAACGGCGGCAGATTTCTAAATTATCATATGGAGAGTCTGGAAATTCTAAATCTCCTTCTATCATATTTAAACAGTAAATTTTTCCTTATACTAAACGCAAGTTTGTTAGTTAATAAATACAATGTTTCAAAGCACAAAAGACAAATTTCAATCAATCTCTACTTCGGTGAAAGATATAGAAAAATATGTCAAAGATGTTAAATTGAACAAAGATAAATATGGAAATTTTTGGGTAAAACCAGTTATGGAAAATAACATGAGCCCCTCTATTTCATTTAAAGGAAGAGCTTTAACTATACATGGAAAGACATCCATTAAAGTAAATCTAACAAAACTTTCTCCTCTACTCCTGGCAATTTATTCAAAGCTTGAAAAAGTGATTGACCGAGATACTTTGAAAAAGAATGATAAGACCACCAACAATACTCGTGGAGAAATTTGTATTTACTTTAATAATCCAAAGGATGTAGATTTAAGTAAAATGAATGATGTTAATATTTCTGGTGAAATGTCATTTCGTTCTATGATAGTTAGAGATTATTTAAAGATAACTTTTGATATTAAAAATGTAGAGATTGAATCCGTTAATGAAAGAAAATATATTGGTATAGATGGAAAGGTTTTTTCTGCTCATTAAATATGAGTCATTACAGCAGTGAAGATTTTAGTGTTTCATTGAGTGATAGTGATGATAGTATTTCATTGAACTCGGACGATGGTGATGATAGTATTTCATTGAACTCAGATGATAGTTATGATACTAATAGTTTGTGCTCAAATGATAGTTATGAGAGTAGCCTTATTGATGACTCCGAGTATGATTCTGAGTATTCATGTGGTAGTTATGACTCAGATGATTCTGAGTGAAAAAGTGTTTTAGTTTAAGCACAGCGATATATATAAAACGGAGCTGAAAAGCTCAAAAGTGTTTTATTTTAAACACAGTAATATATATAAAACGGAGCTGTAAAGCTCAAAAATGTTTTATTTTAAGCACAGCGATATATATAAAACGGAGCTGAAAAGCTCAAAAGTGTTTTATTTTAAACACAGTGATATATATAAAACGGAGCTGTAAAGCTCAAAAATGTTTTATTTTAAGCACAGCGATATATATAAAACACCACGTTTTCTCACGCTATAATTATGGTTTATTGTGATACTTGCGAGAAGGAAGTAAAATATTATAAACAACATATTCTCACCACAAAACATACATACAACATTCTTAACAAACTTTCCCCTCTTCCACCTAAAACAAAATATTGTAAGGTCTGTAAAACAACCATCCTCAAGAAGGGGTTTAAAGCCCATCTTAAAACAAACAAACACTTGTCAAAATTGTTTACTATTAAGAATACTGATGGTGCTTTCAAAAATCATATCAGAATACACACATTTGACTTTCATCCTCCTGGCCCCAACTCAATTGTTGAGGCTGTGGATATCATCAAACCCTCTGTGAAAGATTTTATTGAAAAGACTCTTATTGAGTTGAAATCAATCAAGTTCTATATGGGTATTAAAATGAAAATCTCAAAAGAAGAACCATTCACTGGTGATGTTTTCACTGATACAGCTTACATTAGAACAGGCACACACTTTATAACAACATACATTCAGGTTAATCCCGTTTATGATGAACTTATCCAGCAAGAACAAGAACTTGAGCATACTATTACTGGAAGTGGTTTCAATATAGATGGGATACTATTTATTGACATTCATATTCTTAAATCAAATCCTCTAAACGCTTCTTCTTACATTGATTTACCTAGTGTTATCAAAAATAGAAAAGCAGTTATCAATATCCAAAATAAAGACAATAAATGTTTTCTCTGGTCTATTCTAGCACATCTTCATCCACAAGATAGTCATGTTGAAAGAGTATCTCATTATAAAAAATATGAGAATACGTTGAATACAAAAGAACTAAATTTTCCAATGACTTTAAATGATATTCCTAAATTTGAAAAGATGAATAATTTATCAGTTAATGTTTATGGTTTGATGGAAACAAACAACATTCAGATTTTAAAGCTTTCTGAAAATTATAATCAAACTCATATTAATCTTCTATATTTTAATTCAGAGGAAAATTCACATTATACATACATCAAAGATATTACAAAATTAATAAAACCACAAGTATGTAAAATAACAAATAAAATATATATTTGTATGCGTTGTCTTAACTTCTTTCATACACAAGAAAGATTAGTATTAGGGTCATTTGCTTGGAATGCGTGACCATTTTGTTCCTACCTTTTTCTCTCGATGGATTTGACAACCTGAACCATTTTAAAGGAAAATTAGCTCCTATGCCCCTCTGAAAAATGACGGCTAACTCTGCTAGAGCCCAATATTCAAAATGGCCACCAACGTCATCTTGAAAAACATGAAATGTAATATCTCTGGCATCAGATGAGCTACAAGGACGAATGAGGTGTCCTTTTTCACTAATTCTGGCATTACAAATCCACTGGAATGGTTATTGTAGAGTTTAGGGATCATTCTGACCTCTAAATCCAAGATGGCCGCCAACGCCATCTTGAAAAACATGAAATGTAATATTGTAGCGACCCATGGGTCCCCCAAGCGAGACCAGCAGCAGAATCTCCTTGCTCCAGCCGGTGACGTCACCGGCGGGGAACCGCGGCGCCGGGGTGGCTGGTCACGTGACCACCAAAGCGTGCCGCGCGTGCGTTTATAATCCTTTACACCTGTCGATCACGTGACCACCGAAGCACGCCTCGCCTGAGAGGCGTGGCTTTCGGTTTCGGTTATGTTTTCTGGTTGTGATATATATGCAGCCCGATAAACGGGCTTTTTAGAGTTCCCGAGTTGGTTTTTACAATAAATATCTTCTCGGACGAGTTTGTGTCTTGCCCGTCATTTTGTCCGTCTCATGCTGGAGCATGGGCTCCTTCAATATCTCTGGCACAAGATAAGCTAGATGGGCATGTGAGTTGTTTTCCACTAATTTTAGCATATCTAATATTACTTTTTATATTATTTCAGATGCATCGCATGCCCACGATACGGCGAAGTGGGGAAAAAATCTAGTGTATATCTAATATTACTTTTGTACTGTTTCAGATGCATCGCATGCCCATCTGATGAAAATCGCAGACTTGTGAAGTGACCGAAATAATGGATAATAGAAGAGAGAGTGAAGAGTTACCAGACAAGACATTAAATGAATACGAGTGCATTTTACTCTGTGGTAAGCCATGTACCGCAGATGATCGTTTGGAAAACATTACACCTGAGAAGTGGGCATCCATCCGGGAAAAGTCTTTACAATGGAAAGAACATAAGTTTCAACATATACATGAAAATGTGGATTGGGAGAAGGGACCAAAGGGTCACCACATGCATAGCACTTGTTACGCATCATTATCCAGCAAGCGCAAGCTCTCTCGAGCCGAAAAACGCAAACACAAATCCGAGGAACGTCTTGAAAGAGATGAAGCATCAGATCAACAAGACCCTTCCCCAGAGGCCAGTGCACCTAAAAGGTTCCGCTCCAGTATGGGTGTCCTTCACGATAAGACTGTGTGTGGTGCATGAAAGGGGCATACAAGAGTAGTGATCGTGACAAGCATATTTTACTCCTATCAACAGTAGATGCCTGGACTAAATTCAAGTTACATACTGTCCGTCTGGAAGATGAGGTCATGAGATTGAGACTTGACACTCTGATTGCATCCATCCCAGATAGTCAAACAGCATTTGGGTTGGAAATCCGCTACCATCGTGCGTGCTGGCGCAAATATCTAAGCGACCACAAGCCCCTTTCAGATGAAAGCACTCAACATCTGCAGCGTGTAAACCTCCGAGAGGCCCAAGCTCTCTTCTTTCATCATATTCGTCAAGTCATCTTCAAAGACCATGAAATTCGCACACTGCAAGGCCTGCTGCAGGACTATAAGCACATTATCTCAAATCACGGACATAACTCAGTAGTAAAATCCAGCTACTTAAAGGAAATTCTCGTCAATGAATTTGGGGAAGACATCGGATTTCATGAACGCATTCAAAGGAATGTGAGTGAACTGGTATATGATACAACAGCAGCAGGTACATACATCGAGGCGGCAATATCTTCATTGGGTGTCAGCAATGATCAGTTGGTGATGAATGTTGTGGCACGACTCAAAGAGCAAGTCATCAGGACAAATACTATTCCCTGGCTCCCATATATACATGAGTTGGAGAGAGAAGAAGACCTCAGTGAGCTCCTGCTGAAGCTGCTCACATGGCTGAAACACCCAAATAAGTCTGCAATTGATGACAGTCCATCCGTCCGATCGATTGCATCTATCCTCACAAGCTACATCACTGGAAAACGCACTGCATTTGAGATAAATATCTCTGTCTTGCTACATGGACTGACCAAGAGTAGGGAGATAGTCGACATAATGCACAAAGATGGACTGGGCATCAGTTACAATGACGTACTTATGCTGCGAGATTTTTGGGTGGTCAATGACCTCAAGTGCTCATCTGATTGCCCCTTCGAACTAGCTGAGGGTAAGCCTGCTATCGCTATCGTCGACAACGATGACTTCAAGAGCGACACACTGACCAGTGCTGGCCAGTCACACCGCACTAATGTCATGTTTGTGCAGCCAGAATCATTTGATACAGAACTTCCTTCCGAGAATCACGAGGATAGACCAGTTCCCGGTGCCAACTTTGCATCGAACCTCTCGACAATTCTCAAAGAGCTCGGAAGTGAAATGCAAAAAGTCAACCCATACAAGACAGCGAAGCGTGGGGAACCACCTCTCAGTAAGCCACCAGCTGATCAAAGTACTCCTCCTCCTGACACATCGGTGCAAATAATTCGTGGTGTGATCCATGCATTGGCCAGGGTGCAAGATGACCGAACGAGACCTAAGCCAGAAGAACAGACTGTGCCTGGGTTTTCAGGGTTTCACACCAGCATGTCAAATGCAGATGAGAAGAGTCGAGCAATACACCACATGACCTATCCCAACCCACCCAGTAAGACAAGTCTCAATGATGTGATGTGTAAGCTTGCAAAATCAATCGAAGAAAAAAAGATGCCTTTTGCAATAATTGTTGGTGATCATCCTGTCTACGTGCTCATGCTAGAGTTGAAAAGTGAGAATGCTGAGCTGTTCAGCAAAATATTACCATTCATGGCACCCTTCCACATCCAAATGTCGTTCATTTACACTATATACAAGAGGTTTAAGGGATCTGGCATCTCAGATGTGTTGGTGGCAGCTGGTGTTATAGCAGACGGGTCTGTTGATCAGGCCCTTCGTGGAAAACATGTTAAGCGTGGGGTTCGCTGCTTGCGACTATTCTACGAGACTCTGGTCCACCATGTCATAGACAAACGTTTGGAAGATTCCCCTCTATCTGAAGAAGTAAAGGCATCCCTTGCCAAGCTTCGACATCCGATTGATGCACAGGAACTTGCAGATGAACATGCAGAGCTAGAGAGAAATGCTGAGCTGAAGGACCTCATTGATGCTCTCTTCAAGGACTTTGAGGGTGCCCCACAAGTAGAATACTGGATGTCATTCATGGAAATGTTTGAGGTTCTAACTCAAAATATCCATGCAATCATCAGAACAAGCAACTGGACTGAGTTCAAGTCCTCACTCAAGCTCATGCTTCCTTTGATGCAAATCTATGATAATAACAACTATGGTCGGCATCTCCCCGATTTCACCGCAGTGCTTGATACCCTTCCTGTCGATCAGGCTGCATTCATGGAGAGTGGTATGTTTGCACAGTCAATGACAGGAAAACCATATTCGTGTGTCGCCCTCGACATATGGATAGAGTCAACAATGAATAAGGGCTCTAAGCTGAAGTCTGGTTGGTTGGCCATTCTGAACAATGAAAAGCAGCTCCTTTCAAACACTCGGAATGTGAATAACATCAATCGGGTGAGAACAAAGGTCCATCGCCATGCTAATCACAAGAAACAAGGAAAAGGGAAGCATGCTGATTGCTCGTCGAGTAAAATGAAGAAGGATGAACAAGCTGTACAGGATATAAGCGCATGTCTCACTGAATTCAAGTGTGATCCATTTGACCATACAAACAAGACACTTCGATCCCTACAGTCAGGAATCCCAGCCTCAGACGCTCTCGCTGCCGACTTGAAATCGGCAAAGGAGGATGGCACAAGCAAACTGAAGCAGTTCTTGAATGAGAGAGTGTATTCCAAGACGAAGTCTCTCAACGACAGAGTTCCCCGTAGCAAGCGTTTGAACTTTTCAACTCAGGAATTGAAGAAAGCAGATGGTGAGAACCTGAAGGGAAAGACTGAGGAAATGGAGCGTAATGCCTTGGCCTCTGTTCTCGGACTGGTTGAAACGAGTGGTGCCCTCAAACTTCAAGAAGTCCTGCAACATCGTGTTACAGACGAGTGCCTTTCCATCTTCAACGTCAATGGAACCATCCGTAAGGCACAGAAAAGCAAGCTTCAACAAAAACTAACTATGACTGTCATTCCAGAGCCTGATGTATACACGTCTATTATTGATATGGGCCTCATCTGGCGCCTAACAACTCCTACCATAGAAGACAGAGAGAAGGGAGACGGTACCAAGTATACCTGGGGAGATTATGCAGAGAAGTTGGTGCACTTCGTTCTAACAAGACACAAGCATGCTGAGCGCATCATTTGCGTCAATGATTCATATGATCAGAATTACACGATCAAGGACAGTGAGAGAATACTGCGCCAAAAAAACCTGCCAATCAGCAATGTCCTCATGAAGACAGAAGATACATTTCCTTCTAGTAAAGTTTTCCATGCTCTCCTGGGTAAACCTGAGAACAAAATCCGCCTTCAGGCATTTCTTCAAACGGAATTCCAGAGAACAGCAGCGACAACCAGCACCGAGATTAGGGCTGTCAACCGAGCCGAGACCGGGACGAAATCCCGGCGGTTTCGGCTTTCGAGACGGTCTCGGGACGGTCCCGAGATAAATTGACTGATGCAATTTCTCGGTAAAAAAATCCCGGTTAAAATTCCAACTTCTTGCAGATATTTTCCATAATAGAGGCATTTATTGAGCCTTGCTTTCATTACTCTGCTTCTGCACAAGCATCATTTTTCGCAAGTGCAGCTGAACTGACACAAACGATGATAGATAAAGTAAACTCACTGTTCCAGGATTTTCCCCTTGTCAACAAACAATGCACTGCAAACGAATCCGAATTCCGAATCCGGATCTTCACCAACATCTAATCATGTCGTCCTTGTCACACACGCTGCATCTCCACAAAATTTCGTCCGAATCTGTCCACAACTTTTTGAGATATTGTGTTCACAAACAAACGGACAAACAGACAGGAGTGAAAACATAACCTCCATCCACCTTTGGTGGCGGAAGTAACGAAATCAGGATAAAGGTCCCAATGAAAATCCGCCGCGTCGCTGCTTTATTTAAACCGTTGAATCCTTCCGCTGTATCACTCCGCCTCGCCCCGCCCCGCTGCGGTCACGTGTCCGTCCTTGGAGACGAGTTACGGAATGTGGTTGCTATGGTCTTTAGCACATTAATATCGAGGGATTCGCTCGAGCCCCGTGAATGGAGGGACGATGTTTATTTAGATTAAAAACACGTTTATAACGGATTATTCTACACACAATGTATTCATACAAGTACAATACATTATGTAGTTTTATGAAATGAGTTTTTGATGAACGTTTATGTTTAATTGCAACGCTAAATCTATAAATTGTAAGAATCCCTCGGGGTTTGGTTTGACGGTTTGAATGTGAAAGTATTTTGGTTATCTTATCTCCACTTTAGGCCTGATAAGTTGATTACGTTTACTTTAGTCACAGAGTCAAAATAAGGAGGGGGATGGGGGGTGATCACTACACCGCCTGCTTTATAATTTACTAGCAGAAGTACCCGGCATTGCCGGGCGGGGGAGGGGAGGGGAACGGGGGGGGGGGGGGGGGGAGCGAGCCCCTTGGCGATCACAACTCACAAAATGATAATGAAACTCCAACCGGGACTCGAATATGCCTGGGCAGAAACATTTTCTCCCTCTCTCTGACATTCCGAGCAAGAAATTACACGACAATACAAACTGTAATGAGATAACCCGGTCCCATCGGTGGCCGATCATGTGCATGTAGGCGGTGTATTTTATTTCATCCCGGTAAATGGAAGCTAAGTCGGAATTTAAGTACTCAACATCAGAAATGAATTTTTTTCATTGTTGTTTATATATTGTAATGAAATTCCATTATTTTTGAAGCCTTATTATTTATTTATTATTATTATTATTTTTATTTTTTTATTTTTACTTTGCCGGGAACCGAGCCGAACCGAGATCCCATTATGAAAATTGAAAATTTATCGAGACGGTTCCGAGACGGGATTTTGAATCTAGCTAACAGCACTAACCGAGATCATCTGCTGTGTAGTTGGCAGCACTGCAAAGAATCTCACCACAGGCAAGCTTGTGCCAGAGCTCACATGCTCCCATGCAGAGGCAGATACGGCAATGCTCACCATATATAGTGTGCTCTGGTCAGACAGCTACAGAGCAGCTGTCGTTCTTGACACAGAGGACACAGACAACTACGTGCAAGCGGCATATATTGCTCAGAAGACAACAGGAATCCTGTGTGTGAAATGCAAACGTCAGCTTATCGATGCCCGATGTTTGTGCAGTGAGGCAATGGCTGCATCCATCATACAACTTCATGTCCTCACTGGGTGTGACCACAACTCTGGCTTCTATGGAGCAAGCAAGAAGCTCATCGCAGATCGTCTGGAGAGGTCTAAAGAGGCACATTACCTGCTAGCAGCATGTGGTACACAGCTCCCAGTCACAGAACAGGTCATCAGTGATTTGGAGCGGTTTGTCATTCGAAATGTCTATGGTGATACCAAAAGCAAGACCCTGGGAGATGCGAGGGCAGCGAAGTGGAGAGCTCAGAAGAAAAAAAGCACTATCCGACTTGTGCCTGACTTGGACAGTCTCCGTCCACACTTGGAGCGTGCAAACTATCTTGCATATTTGCAAAAGCATTACCAGCTCCAAAGTCACCCCTCACCGATCGGCCATGGATGGCATCTTGTAAATGGCCTATGTCTGCCTGTCCGTTCAACCCAGCCCCCACTACCCCCATCCATACCACTACCTACAAATCCGCAGGCAGAGAACAACAGTGATGATAGTAGCGAAAGTGAGGACAGTGATTATGATAGTGGCTCATACAGTGAATCATGTAGTGACAGTGAAGTGGCAGATTAGTATGTACAATTAGTATGTAGTTTAGAATGAGTAAGTGTCATGCAAACATTAGTGGAAAAAAAAACCTCATTCTTACTTCTAGTGCATCTCATTCATGTTTTTCAAGATGGCGTTGGTGGCCATTTTGAATATTGGGCTCTAGCAGAGTTAGCCGTCATTTTTCAGAGGGGCATAGGAGCTAATTTTCCTTTAAAATGGTTCAGGTTGTCAAATCCATCGAGAGAAAAAGGTAGCAACAAAATGGTCACGGATTCCAAGCAAATGACCCTACTATAGATAAACATTCAAATTATTGTGGTGAACATAAATCAACGGTAATCAATATGCCTAAACAAGGCTCAAATATCTCATTCAAAGATGAAAAGAAAACAATAAAACATCCATTTGTTATATATGCTGATTTTGAAAGTATTCTAGAAAAAATTGATACTGCTTCTCCAAATCCAAAAGAATCATACACAAATAAATATCAAAAACATACTCCTTGTGGTTTTTGTTATTATATCAAATCATCCGTTGGTGATGAATATAACAACTTAGAGGTGCATAGAGGCTCAAATACCCCAGAGGAGTTTGTGAAACGACTAGAAAAAGACTGTGTTCGATTAACCAAGATAATGAGAGAAACCAATAAACCAATGTCCTTGACGAGTGAAGAGAAAAGGGAATTTATAAAAAACAATGTCTGTCATATTTGTGAGAAAAAATTTGGTAAAGGTCTAAATGTTAGAGACCATTGTCATCTCACTGGTGAGATGTCTCACTGGTGAGATGTCACTGGTGAGATGGGGTCCGGCTCATCAAAGTTGTAATATTAATTATAAACTCCCCTCTTTCATTCCTGTCTTTCTTCACAACAACGCTCATTATGACACTCATCTATTTATCAAGGAACTCTCAAAGACTTCTGGAAGTATCTCAGCAATTCCAAACACAGACCAAAAATACATTTCATTCACAAAAACAATTTTCACAAATCCATTTACACAGATTAGATTTCTAGACACTTACAAATTCATGGGTTCTCCTCTTGCTGAACTGGTTGAAAAAATGGATAATTTTCCATGTCTTTCTGATTATTTTGAAGATGTTAGTCTACTTACACAAAAAGGAATTTATCCGTATGATTATATGGATTCATTTGCTAGATTTGATGAAACAAAACTTCCAACTAAAAAGTCTTTCTTTAACAAACTGAATAACAAACACGTATCAGATGATGACTACAAACATGCTAAAAATGTATGGAAACAACACAACATAAAGAACATGGGTCAATATCACGATTTGTACCTAATGACTGATGTTCTTCTTCTTGCTGATGTATTTGAAGCATTTAGAAAAATTCTCATGCTGAATATGGACTTGACCCAGCACACTACTACACCGCTCCAGGACTAGCTTGGAGTGCTATGCTAAAGATGACAAAACAAGAGTTGGATTTGATAACTGACGTTGACATGTTGTTGATGATTGAAAAGGCAAAGAGAGGGGGAATATCACAAGTATGTTCTAGCCGATATACTAAAGCTAATAACAAGTACACTCCAAATTATGATTCAACTGTAGAGAGCTCCTACTTGATGTATTATGACGCGAATAACTTGTATGGTTGGGCAATGTCTCAGGCTCTTCCATATGGTGGATTGAAATGAGTAAAAGAAAAGGATTACAACAAAGTCTTTGAGAATCTATGTATATCAACACAGGCAGAATTGGATGAAGAAAAAGTTGGTTATTATTTTGAAGTTGATTTGAAATATCCAGAGGAAGTTCATAAATTACATAAAGACCTTCCATACGCATGTGAGAAAGGAACACCTGAGCAAACATGGTTGAGTGATTATCAAAAGTCATTTAACTCAAAATCAACAGAGAAACTTCTTACTACATTTTATGATAAGAAAAATTATGTTCTTCACCAGAGAAACTTGAGACAGTATCTTTCCCTCGGTCTTCGTGTGGAGAAGATACATAAAATTCTAAAGTTCAATCAGAGTCATTGGCTATAAAAGTACATTGATTTTAACACAATAAGGAGGAAGGAAACAAAGAATGATTTTTACAAGCTTATGAATAATGCCGTATTTGGAAAAACGATGGAGAATGTGAGAAAACGTCAAAACATTCGTTTGACGACAAGTTGGAAACAAGCATCAAAACTGATTAACCGTCCTAGCTTCACAAAGGCTGAGATTTTCACAGAAAACTTTTGCGCTATACATTTGATGAAAGAGAGTGTTGTAATGGATAAACCAATCTACATTGGAACATCAATACTTGACTTGTCAAAATCGTTTATGTATGATTATTTCTATTTAAATCTCAAAAAGAAGTATAATGATGATGTAAAGCTTTTGTATATATGGACACCGATAGCTTCATCTTGGAAATAAAAACTGATGACGTTTATTCTGATATGAAAAGCGACCTTGATGTATATGATACAAATAATTATGCGAAAGAAAGTGAATTGTTTTCACCAGATAATGATGAGGTGATTGGAAAGCTCAAGGATGAATTAGGAGGATATGTTATGACTTATGAGTTAATTTGTGGGATTGAGGTCAAAGGCCTATGCTTATAAATACATTGTGAATAACGTTGAAAAGACTGATAAGAAGTTAAAAGGTGTAAAGAAAAATGTTATGAAAGAAACAATAAACTTTAAGGATTATTATAACTGTTTAACAACAAAGAAAGAAGAGTTTAGAAAGATTAATGGAATAAGAAGTTATAAACATCAATTATATTCAGAAGAGGTGAATAAGAAAGCATTGGGGGCTTTTGATGATAAGAGGTTTATTTTAGAAAATGGAATTGATAGTCTCCCTTATGGTTATATAAGTACAGTGAACCCTCGTTTATCGCAGGGGTTACGTTCCAGAACCCCCCGCGATAAACGAAAATCCGCGAAGTAGCGACCATATTTTTTTTTTTTTTATATATATATTTTAAAGCATTATGAACTCCCCACACTCTTATTAACCTTTCCCATACTCTTATAAACACTTCCTATACTCTTAAACACTTTTTACACTCTTAAACATACGTAATTTTAACAACATATAAAATTCTAATGGGTACTCACCATTGAAGATACTGTAGCTACCCATGGGTTCCCCAAGCAAGACCAGCATCAGAATCTCCTTGCTCCAGCCGGTGACGTCACCGGCGGGGATTCCCGGCGCGAGAGTGGCTGGTCACGTGACCGCTAAAGCGTGCCGCGCTTTGCGGGTATAATCAGCTACACCTGTTGATCACGTGACCACCGATTCACCGAGGCACGCCACGCTTGAGAGGCGTGGCTTTCGGTTTCTGGTTGTGCTTTATAATGCAGCCCGATAAATGGGCTTTTCAGTGTTCCCGAGTTGGTTTTGAGAATAAATATCTTCTCGGACGAGTTTGTGTCTTGCCCGTCATTTCGTCCGTATCAAGCAAGAGCCCCGGCTCTTCAATACTACAACTTGCGTGATGAAGATGATGATGAATTAGCTGTGCAGTACTGATGACGATGAAGGTGATGACGATGATGAATGTACTGGTGTTTTCCATACGCACGACTCTTTGTCTACCCTTCTACTGTACACTATGTACAGTATTTTATTTCTTGTAATATGTTTTAAATACTGTATTTTTCTTATTTCTTTACGTTTTTTAATTTTTTAGGCTAGAAAATGCTTATTTTACCACAAAAATATTTAAAATAATAGTATATAAAAATACATTTATACCGCAAAATCCCGCGATATAGCGAAAAATCCGCGATATAATTTTACATATTGTTGCGAATATGGAATTTGGCCTCCATATCCGCTTGTAAATATTCCCCTATTTCCCCAATACTCCCCAACTATCCCCAATCCCCCATTCCCTAGTCCCATTGTCTGTAAACAACACTCTGTAGAACCGACCTTCCCATTTTTCCCCCATTAAATGTCGTGCCCAGGTCCACCGCATCTCACGTAGACAACTTTCGGACATCTTGCTAGTTATTCTTAGTCTATGTCAGTTAAGGACTCGTTTCCATTAATTCTGACTCTTCGTTGCACCAGAATGTGATTATATGGCACCAGTAGTGAGTTTAGGACCTTCCCTTACCTCCTCCCATCTTCCCCATGAAACAACAACAACAACTACAACAACGGCGCGCGGGGGGAGTGTGCGTCCTCACACCGGCTCGGTTAGCCGCCATGACCATGCGCTCCGACGGGGTTACCACGAAGGGGCTCCTTGTCAGCCCCTCGTCAAGGGCGGAGCCGGTAACCCCCCCCGCACGCACCCAATGAGAAGCAACGTGCCGATTCCATCTGGGGCGGAGCTAACGAGCCGAGGGCGTGTCACTCCCCGCCGGATATACGTGGCGACTTACCGGATGTGAGGTCAGATGCGCCTGAACTACGGAGAGCAGAGGAAGCCACCGCTACCCCCAGCGCGACGATACCTCCCCGCATCTTTGGACCGGACCGAACCGGGTCGATTCTGCCCTGAGCCCAGGTGCACCTGGAGCCATCGATCCTGCCTTTCCTTGCCATCAATCCCCGTGTGAGTCAGTTTTTGTCCCGTTTATCTGTCGTCTGTTGGGGTTAATATAAGAGTGTGTCGAAGTGCTTGTCTTTCTATGCTGTCCCTCTTGTAGTTGTAATCTAACCTTCCGCCATAATATAACCTCCTCCGGGGGTCTTGAGAACCGTATCCCTGGTGTCGTGTCCTTTGAATCCCAGCCGTTGTGTCCTTTTCCTTCATTGATCTAGCGTAGCGCGACTAGTCAACGTTCGAGCATAATCGGGTAAACTGTGCAGACGTGGTCATACCAAACCGCTCGGTAAACTAACATCCACCACCGCGTCTGTAACATCTGTAACTGTTACAGACGCGGTGGTGGATGTTAGTTTACCGAGCGGTTTGGTATGACCACGTCTGCACAGTTTACCCGATTATGCTCGAACGTTGACTAGTCGCGCTACGCTAGATCAATGAAGGAAAAGGACACAACGGCTGGGATTCAAAGGACACGACACCAGAGATATGGTTCTCAAGACCCCCGGAGGAGGTTATATTATGGCGGAAGGTTAGATTACAACTACAAGAGGGACAGCATAGAAAGACAAGCACTTAGACACACTCTTATATTAACCCCAACAGACGACAGATAAACGGGACAAAAACTGACTCACACGGGGATTGATGGCAAGGAAAGGCAGGATCGATGGCTCCAGGTGCACCTGGGCTCAGGGCAGAATCGACCCGGTTCGGTCCGGTCCAAAGATGCGGGGAGGTATCGTCGCGCTGGGGGTGGCGGTGGCTTCCTCTGCTCTCCGTAGTTCAGGCGCATCTGACCTCACATCCGGTAAGTCGCCGCGTATATCCGGCGGGGAGTGACACGCCCTCGGCTCGTTAGCTCCGCCCCAGATGGAATCGGCACGTTGCTTCTCATTGGGTGCGTGCGGGGGGGTTACCGGCTCCGCCCTTGACGAGGGGCTGACAAGGAGCCCCTTCGTGGTAACCCCGTCGGAGCGCATGGTCATGGCAGCTAACCGAGCCGGTGTGAGGACGCACACTCCCCCCGCGCGCCGTTGTTGTAGTTGTTGTTGTTGTTTCATGGGGAAGATGGGAGGAGGTAAGGGAAGGTCCTAAACTCACTACTGGTGCCATATAATCACATTCTGGTGCAACGAAGAGTCAGAATTAATGGAAACGAGTCCTTAACTGACATAGACTAAGAATAACTAGCAAGATGTCCGAAAGTTGTCTACGTGAGATGCGGTGGACCTGGGCACGACATTTAATGGGGGAAAAAGGGGAAGGTCGATTCTACAGAGTGTTGTTTACAGACAATGGGACTAGGGAATGGGGGATTGGGGATAGTTGGGGAGTATTGGGGAAATAGGGGAATATTTACAAGCGGATATGGAGGCCAAATTCCATATTCGCAACAATATACTAGCGAGAAAAAACCGCGATGTACCGAATCCGCGAAAAGTGAACCGCGATATAGCGAGGGATGACTGTATATAAGTGATAAGATATATATAAGTGATAAGATATATATAAGTGATAAGATATATATAAGTGATAAGATAATGGAGTTGGGGATTTTAAGGGGCGACCGCCACCTTTTTATGAATATATAAATGATAGAACCAAGTATCAACTAGAACGGGCACTCGGTAGAGCGCATACCTTCGCCGCAGATATGACTCCACACCACGATTTTGACCTTTTCGTGACCTTGACCTTGACCTTTGACCCGATTGCTCCCAAAATCTAATCAAATGTGTCCCGTATAATAACCAATCATCCCACCAAATTTCATGCAATTCGGTTGAATACTTTTTGAGTTATGCGAATAACATACACACACACACACACACACACACACACACACACAGACATACAAATAAATACACAGCGATCAAAACATAACCTTCCGCTTTTGCGAAGGTAACCAGACTAAAGAGTGGAGGTGTAATCAACCTTGGTATATAAATGGAAAACATAACAAATGTGAAAAATATCAAAGAGGTATCATTGAAAAGGCAACTGGTAAAAAAGTTCACAAAACAAATAAGAGAATTAATTTAAATACCGGTGAGTTGGGCAAAAAAGATGGAAATATTTTTGAGTTGGACGGAAAACTTTGATGGTTGTCAGGAAAATATATACTTTAATTTAAAAATTGTGTGTGGCACTGGAGGCGCTCAAACAAGAACATTGAGGGAGGTTTATCATTTTATCTTAGCTCAGTTAAAATATCTTGACAAAGAACCAAACTCAAACATCTTTTTTGTTAATATATTAGATGGTGATGGAAGTGGTAAGATAATTAAATTATTTCCCACACATAAACAAATATTTGTAGGATCATTGTTTGAGTGGTCTACGAGATGATCTGCCAGTGTATAAGGACCTGTGCTCAGTGTCAATAGTATAAGAAGGATCAGAGGTTCATAAGGCTAGAAGGATCATAGGTCCATAAGGGTAAATGTTCGGAGGTTCATAGGGGGGAGCAAATATTCATAGGATCATTGTTTGAGAGGTCTAATGAAGAACATTAAGGATAGGTGCTATAGCTGGTATGTCAAAAGGCCAAAAGGTCCATAAAGATCAGGGTGAGAGAAATAGAGGTGTTTCGGGGAAATGAGGGTGAGAGGAAAATTAACATGTAAGTGAATGGAGAAATGAGGGGTGGTCCAGGAACAACATTTATTCCCCACTATCATGCGACCACAAAGGTTACCTCGATAAGTATATTGTCTTATCATGTGTGTTGTATTCCCCTGCTGCAAGTAGTAACACAGATGATTGCATAAATTATTTAATTTCAACAATTGCTTTCTTATTGATACAACTCGCGTGACTCGGCGCACTCCGCACGCCTCACTCACTGCACGTCGTTTCAGAGGGGTAGGCATATTTGACCATTTTGGTGTCTTTTGGGTCTTCAGGGCCATTTGGGTCTTCATGGTCTTTTGGATCCTCTGAACTTTTAAGGGTATTTTGGGTCTTTGGGGTGTTTTCGGTCTTCAGGGTCTTTTGGGTCTTCGGGGTCTTTGGGGTGTTTTGGGTATTCGGGGTGTTTTGGGTCTTCAAGGGTCTTTGGGGTGTTTTGGGTCTTCGGGGTGTTTTGGGTCTTCGCGGTGTTTTGGGTCTTCGGTGTGATTTGGGTCTTCGGGGTGTTTTGGGTCTTCGGGGTGTTTTGGGTCTTCGGGGTCTTTGAGGTGTTTTGGGTCTTCGGGGTGTTTTGGGTCTTTGGGGTGTTTTGGGTCGTCAGGGTCTTCAGGGTGTTTTGGGTCTTCGGTGTGTTTTGGGTATTCGGGGTCTTTGGGGTGTTTGGGGTCTTCTGGGTCGGCGGGGTGTTTTGGGTCTTCAGGGTCTTCCAGATGTTTTGAGTCTTCGGGGTCTTTTGGGTTTTTGGGTATTCGGGGTATTTTGGGTTTTTGGGTATTCTGGGTATTTTTGAGCCTCAGGGCCTTGATGTATATTTTGGGTCTTCGGGGTGTTTTGGGTCTTTGGGGTATTCAGGGGTCTTGGTGGTCTGAAGGGTCTTCGGGGAATTAAAGGGTCGTGAAAGGTCCGAGGGGTGTCAGCAGTCTTAACGCAATTACGAGGGTTAAACAAGCGTTACGCCGAGCCATAGGTTCCCCGTCGGTGAAGTGATGTGAGGTGATAAAGTGGAAGACGCAAGACGGCCATCTTGGATTTTGACGTGGCAACCCAATTTTCGATAGCGTTTCCCCTTATGCGTAGATACACCCACACACCAGGTTAGAAGTTGGTACTTGGCTTATTTTTCAAGATATTCCGCTCACATACTCGCATTCACATTCAGACATACATGGCGTCAGACATATGGCGGGGGCCATCTTGGATTTTGACGTGGGTTGCACCCACACACCAAATTAGAATTCGGTCCTTCGCTTACGCACGCACGCACGCATGCCCGCATGCACGCATGGAAAAACGGACGCACGCACGCACGGACGGATGGACGGACACACGGACGGAGGGGAAAACCATAGTCCCCCTTTCGCTCCCCAGTGCGACGGGGGACAACAAGAGGGTGTTAATTTTATTTGAAGAAGAAGAAGACGTTATCGTCGCATATAAACATGCATAACCAGATGCGTTTGCTCTTTTATAATAAGATATCCAGGAGTTGAAGTTTCGATAGTGGGTGATTTCAATTTATTTTTTTTTGTTTGTTTTTTGTATACAAGATCGAAGCTCGTGAAATAGCGAACATTAATCACACAGAAAGACAAACAGACACATAAAACAAATAACATCGGGAGCGGTAGACAAGATGGGGAGAGAGGGGGAAGGACACAAACACAACATTTGAGAGCAGGGACCGAGAGACATGGAGACATCGAGAGAACTGTGGGAGGGAGAGGGCTTTGGGGGGGAGGCATGGGAAGGGTGGGGGTTGGGAGAGGTATAAAACATATGGACACTGCCAGGACTTCCAGGAAAGAAGTTGGAATTTCATACAAGGTGGATCTGGGATGAATTAGTGGGGGTAGAAAAGATTAAGGTTTTGGATGGGGGAAGATAAGAGATGGTGGTGAACAGCTGTTTTAAAGACCTGGAGGGAGGAGTGTGATTGAAGTGAGTGTGGGAGTTTGTTCCAGAGGCGGGAGAAAAGAGGAATGAAAGAGTGAAGGTGAGCAGAGAGCCGAGATTTCGGCAGTTTAACCATCAGAGGGTGGCTGGCAGATCTTGTGCGACCTGTAGGAATATTTGGGGGACAGAGCACAGAGAGAGCTGGGGGAGCAAGGCCGGAGAGGAGTCGGTAGAAGACAGAAAGACCACCTACCTGCCTGCGGTGAGTGAGTGAAAGGCCCTCAGAGATAGCTTCATCGCGGGAGATTCCAATGATTCTGAAAGCTTTGGATTCAACAGCGTGAAGCCGAGCCAGGTGTGAGGCAGGAGCACCAGCCCATAGGGGAGAACAGTATTCCATTGAGCTGCGGATGAAAGCCTTGTATGTGGTGTAGTCCTTGAGCCAGACCAAAAGTAATGCTCCGGCGGGGGGAGTAATTCTCATTATGATTTTCCATTAGACCAATGTCTCAAGTGTCAGAAAAGGTGTGATGGACATCTGAGAACGGTAGCTTAGTGCCCGGATGGACGCCATCTTTGAAACCACCCAGCTCGAAAATGCCCATTTGGTGGGGTACATTGTTGCACGTGTATCTGGACTTCTATACTAGCTATCGATGTGCGGTTGACGACTAAATATACGTCCGATGTGTACCGTCTAAATAAAAAATAATATGAAGCATTTTGTTTTAGATTAATTATTATAAAAATCAATTATCGAAAAAAAATCATATATTTTTCAATATTTTATTATTAGACTTGTACTTTTTTTAGTGAAACAACACTGGTATGATTTTCCAAATTATGCATTGTGCTACACCGTTTATCTGTCTATAAAAATAACTCAAAAACTAAAACATATCATCCACCACGAGTTTCCAACAAATAAATGTAAAGAGGCATAAAATGACAGGCCGCCGCTGGCATTATCTATTCTGACGATAACGCAAGTTAGGAATGTCGTACGGAGAGGATTTTAACACCATACGATATCTAATAAGCAGGCAGAAATTGTTACATCGGAAATCTGCGCTTTGGTGGCCATCTTGGATTTCAAAATGGCCGCCAATTATATTAATTATTCATTACTAGTTTTTGGAAAGACGGATGGAGCTGATTTTAACACCATACGATGTATATTCCTAATAAGCAAGCGGAGGTATCATTGAACATGTCATGTTTTAGTCAAATAACACCGGTATGATCTTCCAAATTATACATTTTGCTAAACCGTTTATCTGTCTATAAAGATTTTCAGGCAATTTGGCCTGCATTATAATAGAGAACAACATATGCTATACAATATACAGTGCACACAAAGTTAATCATCAGAGTCGCCATCAGAGTCATTGGCATCCTGAGCCACGATAGCATCATCCTGCACCATGTTGGAGCATCCCTGCAGCTTACACACAACAGTGCACTTCAACCCATTCAGTATGCAGGAGCAATCTGACGGTCGACACGTCCTTCTGCATGTGCATGAGATGAGATTCAAGACGACATCTGGAGCTGGTAGACCCGCCATCCATCGGATTGTGAGCGAACCGCCATCATCGAGTTCCCAACCATGTCCTGCTGATGGTGTTGGGACGTCTGGTAGGTTTTCAAGGCTGCGTCGCCAGATAGCCGCCTGATAGTTGGCCCTAAGCGTATGCTGCATCAAGGAGTCTTCACAAGGCGGCAATTGTCCAGATTCGATCTGGCCCTTCTTTGCACAGAACATGTGATAACGGAGCGAATTAACACCGACGATCTTCATGTTCTTGGCGTACAGCTGACACGTGAAGGCCTGAATGCTATTGAAGACGTCTGTTGGTACATTCCACGAAGATCCCAGATCTGTGAATGCTTGAAGATACAGCTCATTCGCTTGCACAAGCTTCAAAGCCTTTATCTTTCCTTGGCTAGCCAGAGCACTCACAGTGTCACACCCGCTCCATGCATGAAGCCCTGGCAATGCACTGCAAACTCCAGACCCCAATACCGCAGCCAACTTTCCAACGTCGATCATTCTGACTCGAACCTTTGTTCCTCGTCTGATGAAGAGCTGACTATCGATGGTTCTGCTGAGATGAAGACTGATGATCAGAACGTCGGTGTCATCTGCCACTAAGATGATCGTCTTGTAGTGGGTAGCGGCGTGCTTTGCGTGGAGAAACATACGCGTGTCTGCTTCCTCGTGGCTACATTCGAGTGCTTGCACCAACTTCCACCTATCGCGGGTCAGTACTAGACATTTTTCAGCACAGGTGACATACAGTGTTCTGTTGCCTAGCTTTTCGCGATTTGTTTCATGTTTCCACGACTCCGCCAGAAACACAACCAGTTTCTCCTTTGTCTGGCTGCAAGCAAGGAGACGCCGCCAGTTCATGATTTTGTGTGCGGGTCTGATCTCGCTGAAACTGATGCCTTCATTTGAACCGCGGTTCACACGCTCAGCTGCTTTGATGGATTCTTCTGTGTATGTGTCAAAGACAACATCGATGCGCTCACTGCCTTGACCAGCGTGAAGCGCTGCAGCAAGGATGCGGTCAGATAGTTCTTCGAACGTGTCGTTCTCGCCATGCATCTTTTGTATGAGAGCCATCGCATCAATTATTGTTGCACTTCGCTTGTCAACGTTCTCGGCTGGTTCCACAAGACCTTCCATGTGTTTCGCAAGTGCAGCTTTGTTCGTTTTTTTCATTGACCCATCAACGTTTGCCAAAGACCATGGTAACGGCCCTAGTGGGTGACAAAGGACAAGTTGCATGTCGAGGTTCCTTGTCTTGGCGATGAGTATCATGGTGGCAAACAGTTGTCTGTCAGCTCTCAGGACGATCTCCTTGTTTGTGCCCTTCACAACTTTCTGCTTGATCTTACCAAAGGTCTTCAAGTTTAGCTTGTTCAATGTGTCATGAAAGCCTGTTCCCTCTTCAAGACGTTTCTGGAAGCTTTGATACGCCGCTTCCCCCTTTTGCAGGGTGTTGAGTAGGTCATTAGAAACGTCCTCCCTCGCAGCCGCTCCGGTAGATATACTGAGAAGACATGACGGATCATCGGCGAATGGATTGGTCCAGTCATTTTCCAGTAGATCACAGATAGCTGTGACGCCAGACTCATCACGTTTGATGCGAGAAGTAGACAAGTCAGGGTGCTTGGCGTGAGATGTGTCGCTGCCATTCACAAGGATAGTTTCTTGTAGTTGCCTCAGTGCAGTAGCCCGATTTTCTGCAGTTAGATAGTATCGTGACACAGCCCCTTGTCGAAGACTAAAACCTCGTGTTCCTCCAGCTGTTTGCGTATCTTTGTTTACTGTTTCTTCTGTTGTCTGATCAACAGCGATTCTGGCAAATGGATTCCCTGGTCTAAGCTGTACGGAGAAGTAGCCTTGATTGAAATGCCTGTACAACTCGGGGCATGTTTCGTGGAGTTGCGTCATCTGTGCATAGTACACTGGTAGATATCTAGCATAGTTCACCTTGTTCATTGCGAAACACCAAGGGATCACTCTTCTGACACAAGCCAAGTGAAGCATCCAGTCGCCTTCTCTATCCGCACGAATCAACCCCAGCAGGGTCTCTACCATATCAATATACATCATCCAGAAGCGAGCCAGGTCTCCATGTTTGGTTCGCAGAAAATGTAGGTATTTCGCGAACATGTCAAAGCTCTGTACACATGAATCATCATCGAGAGCAGCAGCGAGAGTCTCGTGGCAAACATCCTCCTTGATGCTGCGAATTTTGAGGTCAGTGCTTCGAATCTGGGGTTCCTTGTCAGGATGATTGCTTTCTATCCACACCTGGAAGCCCTTCCAAATGATGCGCATTAGTGCCTCGTACATCAACTTGTGGAGTCGCACAGCACGGTTGTATTGCTTGCCTTCCAGAACCCTGTTGATGGAACCTTCAGCGATTACTCCTGACTCAACAGCTACATCCCGAAGGCCTGCATCTCCAAACATTTTCCCAATGCTCGACATGAAGTTACAGATGGTATGGAAGTTCCCCCATCATGAGCACGATTCTTCCATATCGATCGACATCTTTCCATGCTATTTCGGTCGCCTTAGCAAATAGTGCCTGGTCTAGCACCACCGGTATACGCTCAAGCTGAAGTGATGACATGATGTTCAGAGCTTCTCTGAGGATTTCTTGCACTGTTGCCATATCTGTGGCAGGCGCGTTTATAGTCGGCAGGTAGCCAACTACATCTTCCGTCACCTGAACACGATCTCTAGTCATGATGTTGAAACCAGTCCACGAACTGATTGTCTGGTCGCATGGTTCCAGCGAACCCATGGTTCCCCCCCCCCCCCCCCCCCCTCAGAAATTAATCAGGTCACCGCAACAAATCTCAGACTGAGATATAGAATATAGATATAGAATAGACTGACGTCACTTTCGGCACTGGGTTCTGTGGGTTGATTTATCGGCGGGAAATTCCAACTGACATAGTTTCGGTTTGTGGAAAGTGCATGCCTTTTCATATATTTTTTGTGTACACTCGTGGTGGATGATATGTTTTAGTTTTTGAGTTATTTTTATAGACAGATAAACGGTGTAGCACAATGCATAATTTGGAAAATCATACCAGTGTTGTTTCACTAAAAAAAGTACAAGTCTAATAATAAAATATTGAAAAATATATGATTTTTTTTCGATAATTGATTTTTATAATAATTAATCTAAAACAAAATGCTTCATATTATTTTTTATTTAGACGGTACACATCGGACGTATATTTAGTCGTCAACCGCACATCGATAGCTAGTATAGAAGTCCAGATACACGTGCAACAATGTACCCCACCAAATGGGCATTTTCGAGCTGGGTGGTTTCAAAGATGGCGTCCATCCGGGCACTAAGCTACCGTTCTCAGATGTCCATCACACCTTTTCTGACACTTGAGACATTGGTCTAATGGAAAATCATAATGAGAATTACTCCCCCCGCCGGAGCATTCACTTCAAAAAATGGCCGGTTGGCTCAAGGACTAGTGAGGAGCTCAGGTGTGCCTAGGAAGGACTTCGCACGACGGAGGATGCCCAGTCGGCGACTGGCTTTGGAGGCCAGCTTGGAAATGTGGTTTTCCCAAGAAAGATCATGGCAGATAGTGAGACCCAAAAGCTTGAGCGACAGAACTTCTTGGAGAGGATTGTTGAGAAAGTAGATGGGAGGGTTGTCCAGTCGATCTTTTCGGAGAGACATAGTAAGAGTGTGAGATTTGTCAGGATTGAAAGACATGTTCCACTTGTTTGACCAGTCTGTGATTTTGTCCAGGTCTTCAGAGAGTGAGGAGGGTGCAGACTGCCGATCTGAGGGAAGAGGAATGGAGCGGCAGAGAGTGGAGTCTTCAGCAAAGAGATAGAGAGGATTTTCCAGAGAGTCGGAGAGATCATTGATAAAGACCAGAAAAAGCACAGGGCCCAGCACACTGCCTTGGGGAACTCCAGCCTGAACAGGAAGGGGAGATGAGAGAAATCCATTTAGGGCCACACGTTGACTACGACCAGAGAGGAAGTCCGCAAGCCATGCATGGAGATTTCCATGGATACCATAGGAGGAGCGTTTGGTGAGCAGATCTGGGTGCCAGACCGGATCGAAGGCACGTGATATGTCAAGTGAGACAGCTCTGATTTCCTGTTTGGCATTGAGGACCTCCATCCATTGTTGAGACAGCAGAAGCAACATGTCCAGAGTAGAATGACCTGGTCTGAATCCAAATTGATGATCAGAGATCAAGCCATTGGAGAAGAGGAAGGATTTGATATCCGAAGCAATGATAGATTCCATGACTTTGCTGATTAATTGGAAGCAGGCTGATTGGTCTGCAGTTGCAAGGATCTGTTTTTGCACATTTTTTGTGTAAAGCGGTAATGTTTGCTGATTTCCAAGATGCTGGCAGATGACCTTGGCAAAACAGAGAGTGAAAAGAACAGAGAGAGGGTGAGATAGAACGGCAGCGCAGGATTTTAGGACCCGTGGGCTGATGCCGTTTGGTCCAGTTGCAGAATCAGAGTCATGGTTTGATTAAAAAAAAAATTCTCGATCTTGTCAGGAGAGAAGGACACAGAGTCCAGGAGCAGTTGGGTTCGACTAGGAAAGGTGGGAACAGAGAGAGATAGGTTTGGGACACAAGATTTTGAGGCAAACACGGAGTTGAGGCATTCGGCTTTGTCACGTGCAGTGTCAACTGTGTAGCCATTTGAGGTAAGGGAGGGGATGGAGGGGGAACAAACACCAGAAACGGATTTGACCAGACGCCACCAGGATTTGGAGGAAGGAGACAGGTTTGAGAGTTCAATCTTGAGTGTGGAGAGATAGTGCTTCCTGGCACTCCTGAGGGTAGACACACACTTGTTTCGAGCTTGGAGGAAGGAACTGAGATTGCCTTCAGTTGGATTTGCCTTCCAAGAGGCAAAGGCAAGTTGTTTCAGGGCAACTGCCTCACCACAAGATTCAGTGTACCATGGACGGGAGGAAGGGTAAGACAACTGAAGACGAGATGGGATAGATCTGTGCATGAGAGAGAGCAGTTTGCTTTGGAAGAATTCCCAGGAAGAATTGATGTCAGAGGCAGTAGAGATGGGAGACCAGTCCAGGTCATTGATGGCTGCTTGCAGCCCGTGCCAGTCGGCCTGAGTGAAATACCAGACTCGTCGGCGCTGAGGAGGCTTTCTGAGAATGGCCAGAGAGATGTCCACTTTAACAAGTACATGATCAGAAGAACCAATTGGAGCAGAAGAAGAGCAGCAGACATTTGCAGGGAAGTTAGTCATAACCAAGTCCAGAAGAGAAGATACTCCATTGACTGAGATCCGGGTAGGGAAATTGACAGATTGTGTCAGTCCCAATGAGTCGCAGAAGTCCTTTGCTTAGGTGCCATGGCTGGTGAGAGATGAACCCACACCCAGCCAGCTGGCATGATGAAAGTTGAAGTCGCCACATATGAGGAAGAGAGAGTTTGGATGAGTTGATAGAAGTTGGTCCATGTTGTCCGACAGCGAAATGTAAATGGAGTTGTGGAAATGTAACTCATTGATTGGGAATGGTAACTCATTGATTAGGGCTGGTAACGAAGCAGATAGACGATTTCGTAAATGAAAGTCAGGAATGTGCACGAACATGGTAATCTCTTGTCCACCTGGTCACAGCCCCAGGCTGGAGCACCCCCCTATTGTTTGGTAAATGGAACTCGCAGCAGGAGGGGAGCGAGCTGGTGCCAGTGAGGCGACCGAGTAACGTCAGCGGAGAAGGGATTACGATTTCAGCGGACAGAGGATTAACTGAAGTTTGCCGATATAAGCAGAAGAGACTTGGAGTCAAGGAGCACTTGCCACGAGAAGCCCTGCCCGACGGAATGAACGCGTACCACGGGTTCGGCGCTGCAGCCACGAAAGAGGGACTATGCGGATAGAGTTACCTGAGCCATTGAGTTAAACGGTATTATTTGGTAATGGAATGAAGTGAATAACCAGTTAATAAAGTTGTGACCTTTTGTAAAACCTGTTTCTGACCATTGGCGTCTTGAGTCTCACCCTACAATTCCACGACAATCTGGAGGCACCGCTGGAATTTCGAGTGGACGTCGCCAAGGTAAGCATGGCGTCTTGGGGATGGTCCATTATGAAATATGAATTCTGATCATGGTGGAGGATGTGTGTGTGGGACTTGCATTCCATAGGTAATCCAAGGAGTGTAAACGTATTTTTTGTCACGACCGTCCGAGGTAAAAGTCACGGATGGAACGTTTTAAATGATTCTATTATTCGTGTGCTTGCGAGGATATGTACATTATACGCTGGGTATTAAAAGCCTTACTCTGTTCTGGAGGCGAATCGGCCCATGAGTGCACCATGAGGCGATTTGTTTGCCGGTTCGGTAAGGTTCGGTAAGGTCCGTACACGTGTACAATCGTGTACACCCGTTTTAAATAAATAAATAAATAATTTTTTTTCAGTTTTCCCGCCATGTCTAAAACTCGTTTAATTACAATATAAATTAATGACAGACAACGCCATCTCATGCCGGTCCAGAATTATTGTGAAAGATGGCGATTGGATGAAAATTGCATACCGACCCGCCCTCACTGTCCCTCATTGTCCCTCATGTTCATTCCGGCTACCTGTCTCTTGCTCCCGCTCCTTCTCCCTCCCCTCCCTCTAGTTCCCATTGGCAGACGTTTTGCGAGAAGCAAAGCGTTTTGCAGGAAGCTTCCAGGAAGCTTCCAGGAAGCAAAGCCAGGGCTGTTGCTTTTTCGTGTTTTTCCTCTGCTCCCTGTGTTTGATATTTAAATCCCATTCGAATGTCAAGTAAATCGGATGGAAATTGAGGATTTGGAACTTGTTGTTGGAACTTCTTGTTGGAACTTGTTGTTGGAACTTGTTGTTGGAACTTGTTGTAACTTGTTGTTGGAACTTGTTGTTGGAACTTGTTGTTGGAACTTGTTGGAACTTGCTGTTGGAACTTGTTGTTGGAACTTGCTGTTGGAACTTGCTGTTGGAACTTGCTGTTGGAACTTGTTGTTGGAACTTGTTGTTGGAACTTGTTGTTGGAACTTGTTGTTGGAACTTGTTGTTGGAACTTGTTGGAACTTGCTGTTGGAACTTGTTGTTGGAACTTGTTGTTGGAACTTGTTGTTTGAACTTGCTGTTGGAACTTGTTGTTGGAACTTGTTGTTGGAACTTGTTGTTGGAACTTGTTGTTGGAACTTGTTGGAACTTGTTGTTGGAACTTGTTGTTGGAACTTGTTGTTGGAACTTGTTGTTGGAACTTGTTGTTGGAACTTGTTGTTGGAACTTGCTGTTGGAACTTGTTGGAACTTGTTGTTGGAACTTGTTGTTGGAACTTGTTGTTGGAACTTGTTGTTGGAACTTGTTGTTGGAACTTGCTGTTGGAACTTGTTGTTGGAACTTGTTGTTGGAACGTTTTGGGAACATTCAAATGTTGGGTTTTGCTGACGTTTCCACAACGTCGCCACAACATTTCACTTTCGTTGTTGCAACGTTTTGCTCCAACGTTTTGGGAACATTCAAATGTTGGGTTTTGCTAACGTTTCCACAACGTCGCTACAATGTTTCACTTTCGTTGTTGCAACGTTTTGCTCCAACGTTTTGGGAACATTCAAATGTTGGGTTTTGCTAACGTTTCCACAACGTCGCTACAACGTTTCACTTTCGTTGTTGCAATGTTTTGCTCCAACGTTTTGGGAACATTCAAATGTTGGGTTTTGCTGACGTGTCCACAACGTCGCTACAACGTTTCACTTTCGTTGTTGCAACGTTTTGCTCCAACGTTTTGGGGACACTCAAATGTTAAGTAAATCGGATAAGAATTCACGAGTTATTTAATTATTAGCGATTAATGAAGTACTTATTTAATTAATTACATTTCTTATTACATTACAGTAATTACATTACAGTAATTACCTGAGGTAATTACAGTAATTACAGTTCCGGTAATTACAGTAATTACAGTAATCATTACAGTAATTGCAGTAATCTTATTACAGTAATTACACTACATTAACTCAGGCACCTTTTGAGTAAGGAAGCTGATATTTGGACATGACACTGACCAAGTGATGTGGCTGTCAAGGAAAATTTTGATTTATTGATTAATCATTTAATAAATTAACTCGTTGATTTATAAATGACTTATTTAATTAAAATTCCTCAGAGATACATCTTCGGATGAGATACTTGCAGATTGGTTATGCTATGAGCCAATTGATTAAGGAAAATATTTTGTGATGGCCATATTGGCAATTTTGTGGCCATATTCGTGGCAACTCAGTTAGTGCCACTGCACCTTTAAAATGCATCCCTGCGTTCATTTTTCGATCGATTGAGTTGAAATTTTGAACAATCGGATCTGGACTGTCGTTATTAACGACTCTAGCACACACCCGTCCAATCAGGATGGAGCGGTATGGTCCCCGGATTATCACTGCCCGCAGTTTTAATTAGTTTTACTTTTTCTCTTGGTCATATAATTTTGAAGACATGCATGTCATGATATAGGAAATGTTTGTTCTGTTGAACGGAATAAATGTTGTTTATTTTTGTGGGTGTGTATTTTTGTGTATTTTGGATATATTTTCACGACTAATTCCAGTTAACATCCTGCAAAATTTGCTCGTTTTCTGGCCGAGTTGAAATTGCGTTGAGTTCCTATGGCATGCGCCATTAAAAGCGCTGTGTAATGGTTGAGCTCCCTTTATTTCGTTTTGGTCATGCGGATGAGCAGACAAAGTGACGAATGCTGTGGCTGGAGCAGTAGAAGCGATGTTTTTTAATTGAAATGATGTAATTTAATTAAACGTGGTAGGTGGGCAACACCGCAAAGCATACCTCTTTTAAGGTGTGTTCAAACCCATGAACATTTCAGCAATCAATACGATGCTGAAATGATGTAATTTAATTCAACGTGGTAGGTGGGCAGCACCGCAAAGCATACCTCTTTTAAGGTGTGTTCAAACCCATGAACATTTCAGCAATCAATACGATGCTGAAATGATGTAATTTAATTAAACGTGGTAGGTGGGCAACACCGCAAAGCATACCTCTTTTAAGGTGTGTTCAAACCCATGAACATTTCAGCAATCAATACGATGCTGAAATGATGTAATTTAATTCAACGTGGTAGGTGGGCAACACCGCAAAGCATACCTCTTTTAAGGTGTGTTCAAACCCATGAACATTTCAGCAATCAATACGATGCTGAAATGGTGTAATTTAATGAGTAATTTAATGAGTAATTTAATGAGTAATTTAATGAATAATTTAAGGTGTAATTTAATTGTGTAATATGGTCGACCTTGGGTTTGTTTGGGTTTTGTTGTTTATTTTTGTGGGTGTGTATTTTTGTGTATTTTGGATATATTTTCACGACTAATTCCAGTTAACATCCTGCAAAATTTGCTCGTTTTCTGGCCGAGTCGAAATTGCGTTGAGTTCCTATGGCATGCGCCATTAAAAGCGCTGTGTAATGGTCGAGCTCCCTTTATTTCGTTTTGGTCACGCGGATGAGCAGACAAAATGACGAATGCTGCGGCTGGAGCAGTGGAAGCGATTTTTTAATTGTTCAATGATTATTCGATATTGTTATGACTTATTGTCAATAGGTATACTAAGTGGCCATGAGGTAGCCTGTTGCTATGTACAGTTTTATTCTATTGTTGATTATACCACATAGCTGTGGTGATAAAGGAAATGTTCGTTTTAAATAGATGATTATGATAGGACCATGACTATAAAATCATGATGATTATTATGAATGATATCATAGGGTTCAAATGCAGAATGATTGCATGAACTTGGGAAAGAACTTTCAAGCCCTATGGGATAAATTGGGTGTTACAAGCGATGGAGTTTCAAAATTTAGCATGATTGAAGGAATTTTACAGTCTTATTTCAGAAGTTTTACGAAATTTATATTGCCAAGAGATTTGGGTACTATTAAAAGAAAAATGATGAGATATTTTTCCCAAAGAACTTTAATATCTGCCATCCATTTTGGCGGTCTCACGAATGAAGGATGAGTTGCCTTTAGTGGTTGCAAAGAAAATTTGTGAAGACCAGGCAAAATGGAAAAAATAGGTCAGATAGGACCCTAGGACAGAACAGTGATTCGTCAATTGACATGAGGTATGAACCAGAGGTGACGACCGATGAGCTTCGATCTCAGTCAATAGATGGACCTGTCCTGACATCATTGGGGAAAGGGCTTATGCAAGGAGTCATCCAAAATGATTAATTTGATTTATTGATGAATATTGATAAATTAATTGAAATTGAATAATTGAATTGAACTGAATAAATTTAATTGAATAAATTTAACTGAATAAATTGAACTGAATAAATTGAATTGAATATATTGATTGTTTGATTGATGAAAATGCTGTCTCAAGAAAGAAGCTTTGATATCTTTGTGAGATCTATCTATAATTCCAGTAATCTCTGTGTGTGTGTGTGTCTGTCTGTGTGTTTGTCTGTGACCGCTGTTTCTCGACAACCACGGGTCCGATATACTTGAAACTTGCCAGGTATATTGCTGGGGACCCGAGGATGTGCCTTTTCAAGGTTTCATATTAATCGGACAATTACTTACCGAGATATGTCCAAAAAACGCTTCAACCAATCAGAGAGCAGCGAGCTATCACGTGTGCCGAACCGTTAATGCAATGCAAGCGTTAATGCGTTAATGCAAGGGTTTTCGTTTTTTTCCCTCTTCTCTTTCTACTTTTCCTTGCGATTAAATTGCAAACAGCCAAAATACGTTGGCGCTAATTGAATAATTGGCCATTAACACTAAAATAATCGTAACTGCGATATGCCAACTTCCGGACAGTGCAGCCTTCCATGTTGTTGTTGTTTGCAGCAGCTGTTTGCAGCAAGGGAAGGCTTTTCTTTTTTCCCCTCTTCTCTTTCTACTTTTCCTTGCGATTAAATTGCAAAAAGCCAAAATACGTTGGCGCTAATTGAATAATTGGGCATTATGTTTTACAACTAATAAAAACGAATTTGCGATTCATTCGCTTTCCTGCGCGTTTGTGTACGCGATGGCGATTTCTTTACCAAACTCCGGAAGCCGTTCGCTTTGGACCGAACCATTGCATGTAAATAGAGGGGGGGGATTGTCACCACTCGCAAGCCGTTCGCTTTGGACCAAACCATTTCATGTAAATAGGGGGGGGGATATAATTTTAGATAGATATATAGTACGGGCATATATATAGTACGGGCATGCCCTAGTATTATCAATGTGAAGACAACCTTGGAAAATTGAGCAAGGTGGTGAGTTTATATATAGATATATATGTGCGGTTACCATTGTGTGATTTCCCCTTCAACAGAGCGGACACCTGAGGATTCACCCATTTCATACTGACCCTCTGGCTCATCTGCAAATACTGATCTGTGAGATTGGATTGTGCAAAAGCCACAGGTGAGGGAGATTCTCTGGAAATCACCGTTTGAACAGGTGGAGAGATCCTTCCTGGAGGTACGAGTGAAGCTTTAGAGGAACAAACTACAACACATCCAACGCTACTTTGATAAAAGGCAGAATGGGAAATGGAGCCTGCAAGAATACACAAGGACAACCAGAGATTCCACAAAAAGGTACTTGTACACATCATATGTACGACCGTTATGGTGCCGAAGCTATAAGGCAGGTCGAGAATTGGTATTTGTGGACAAAGGGACATGATGAGGAGTTTCCAAGAGATGGTACATTTGAGCGAAGTCGATTGGAAAGATTGGAACAAAGATTGAAAGCCAGGAAGAGACAGAATCTAACGGTAGACTGGCTTGCATTCCATCTTTGGGATGGTGAATCCAGACAACGGGAACAGCAAGAACGGATAACGGATCTAGAACTTAAAATAAAAAGGATACAGGATACAGTGGAGGAGACAAATGCACAACTGCCCTCAAAATTAGGAATGAAAGGGACAGTTGTCCCATCTGATTTCCAGTTGTCTCCCCAAAAAGGACGGTACAGAGAATTTTTTCGTGTTTCGGGAGATAACGAGAGATTGCAGTGGCAACTCAGGGATGTAGAGATGCAGCCCAGCAATACAAGTGCACAGGTGCACAGACCAGGCAACGACAGAAACCGGTGTTTCAAGTGTGGACGGATGGGACATTGGAAAAGAGGATGTCCGTATACCAAAAGGAAGACAAGTTCATAGGGTAAACTAAGATCAAGGGTACCAGTGCTGACCGATACCTCAGACAATGATTAGGCCTTCATTGCGGCAAATCCCAAATGACGATTGGCCTCAACAGATTAGATTACTGGACAAACATGAATAACTGTCGATGATTCTTGTGTCTGAAAAGGTTTTCGGAGCAAGAATTATTCATTTTTTCTTTTGCTTGTAAGCAAATTAGTAATTAATTGATCAAATGCCGAAATTGGATCTTTTATGTTGGGCACAAAATTTTAAATTTACAAAGTTGGAACAATTGCTTTGCAAATTTTTAAAACCAAGTGACAAGAGTCACATGATGATCAGGTGGGAATTTCGGACTAGTGTGCCGCATGATTGATAGGTCAGTGGTCGACTGACATGCAAATGGGTGTGTAGTCAAATTTGGATAAATTATGGTGGGACTGAAAGGGTAATTTCAATGTGACATCATAGGGGTTTTCTAAAAATAAACTTTTTGGTCCATTTGTGTATTAGCGCTTATAAAATTGAAGGACAAATTTTGAGAAATTGAAATAAAGTTGACACCCATCCGGATCTGTAAATAAGGGTTCCAACGCAAACAAATACGCATAATGCACGTGTGTGTGGGTATTTTGTGTGTCAATGTTAGTGTTTTTGTGTATCAATCTTACAAGATTGTTGACACCGACAGTGTGCCTTGTCTGGAAAATAGATAGTTCCATGGGGATGGGATCGCATATCGAGAGAATTCGTAAAATAAAAAAAATAGAAATATAATTTGATTATGAAAATTATCACTTTTGTCAAGGGAGATGGAGAATAAAGATTTGATTTGCTGAGTTATGAGCAGCTATTCATTAATAGTCAAAATTGGGAGTAATCTTGGGATTCCATTGTGATCGAATTTATATGAGAATCAAAGCTATTTATGGATATGATCTTCATAAAAATGTGGCAGTACAAAATTAGCCAAATTTTGGAGAGGTCTTACACTGACTTCCCAGAGTACTCTGCTCATGGATTTTTATATATATAAACTTGAATTTTATCAGCATATAAATTGTGCTGTATGTATGGATGTGTTTTAGGCATAGATGATATGGGAAAATAGTAAAGAAAATTTTGCTGGTTTGAACTATTGTGGGTTTTCAGTTCTGGAGTTCAAACAAAGTCACTGGTTAACAGATGAGAAAGGATAGTAAATAAATTATTCGATGCTGGGCAAATTAAGTACGATATTACTAAGACTTATGAGAGCTATTGTTCTTCCTTACAGCAGTGGAAAATTATTGAAAAAAATTAGATCCAACATAATGAATCTATAAAAGAATGTGATAGGGATAATATCCTCAATTTGTACTAATTATTTGATTGTGGGTAAAGGAATTAATTTATCGTAGTGGATTGTTAACAGCAGCCTGAAAATGTCCTGAGAGTGTGCATCCATGTAATCAGAAATCCCAGATTTGTTTTTACAAACAACATTTTGGTAGAGGTCTTGTGTGGACGAACACTTCCTTGGTAGATAAAAAACGGTACTGCATGCTGGCAGCCACTTTTGCGGCCAGTTAGGCCAAACAAATTGAGAGGAAATTGTAGTTAAATCCGTAAGTTACACATGGCTATTTGAAAAAAGGAAATTTGTTGAGATGGGAAACATTTTTCGAAGGTTTATTAAAGTGTTATAATATGACATGTGGCAAGGCAAACTATTGGATGGGAAAATTAGATCTGGCTATAGAATAAATTTATTGACCCCTTGAAGTTAATTCTTCGAATCATTGTTTCACTGGCATTTTTTGTTCAAATTGGAAATAGTTTGGTAGAGCTTTGGTTAAAACCTTTGGTTGCGGTATCTTGGAACGAAATGATAAACCATAGGAGATTGATAAGAATAGGAAAAATATGGACCCAAAATAGAAAGTTGGATTCATGCCCCTCATTGCAAACAAGCACATGGGGCTAAGGTGGACGATCCCACAGAAAATGAGGCTGCACCTAGCAGCCCAGCAGAACATTCAGTGGCAGATAAATGATAGTCGTGATTGACAGTCATTTGAATTACATTTTAACACCCCTTGCATTGATAAACATTACATTTTCAACATGTGATATTCCTACTTGGGATAGTGACATTTATTTGCCTACATGACATACAATTACCTGCTGATATTAATACAACATGAGTGAAAAATGTATCACAACTACACTCATGATCAGGGGATTGAGTTCAACCCCGGGAGATAGGGGGATAAGGGTAAGACAAATAATCTGATTTATGTTACATATTAAGGGATTTTCTTTATTTACCTTTTAGGAAGCTTGTTAGTTTGGTATATAATGTTGAATGTCATCGACATATAATTATGTCATAGGTATGAATATATACAAGGAGTAGCAAACTTGTTTGTTGGTTTAGTAGTTATATTGGCAATTGTTTTAGTGGTGGCTTGCTTGAAAGCCTTAGTGACGGTGTGTTTGAATAAGGTAACCAACAACACGATGATAACGCATGAAGTGACAAATGAGGAAAGAAATGTGGAACCAGAAAAGGAAGACTTTTATGGCGACATAAATACTGAGATTAAAAGATGAAATCAAGTGATGTTGCAAATGAATACAGTAGAATTAAGATAATGGCATAACGACAATGTTATGAGTTGTGTCAATTACAATATCAGTGAACTCATATCACCACGAGTGACACACTGTTAGGGAAAAAAAAAAAAAAAAAAGAGGGAAAAGAAAAAAGTGGAGAGGAATTATGGTAATAATACATTATGCTTAATTTGTTGGTTTGGGAAAATTGTTGTTGGGAATTAGATATTCCCGTTTGTGATTGTAATCATATACAATTTATTTTCTTAGAGTAGTGCTAAAATACCTGCATGAGTTAATTTTTGAACTATATTAACCTGAAAGCAATTGTGGATGCTATTCTTAGTTTAGTAGTGAAATACATACCTGATTGAATATTATTTGTGTGACGCATATAAATGAATATAACTTTTTTGTGTTAAGGAAAAACAACAAATTGTTGAATGTGAAACTGTCGGAAGATATACATGATTATGCTGATTTCATGGTAAGATGTACCCTATCTGATTCAGTGTGTGTGGAAAGCAGATTCAGATGTGACTGAGCATAAGGATAAGACGAGATCACATTTGAAGGGGGTGCTAACGGAATTGGGAAGAAGTTCGAGAAAGAAAATTTGTGGCTAAAAAAATGAAGTTAAACATGGCATACACCCTCTTTCTCAAAGAATGATGAAGACATTCTCCCGTGTAACTTGGAGATGGATGCTTACCTTCACCAAGGAAGTTTGTGACCATTTGCCTGGATCACACTGCAACATATGAAAGAAAGGCGATCACTTACTCTTGTTCGAAGGCTTGGAACATTCATCACATCAGAAGTTGCAGGACAACGACACCTTACCTGCAACCTCTGTGAAATGCGGGGACATATGTTATTACTTCACCAACTTCCGGGGAGCCAGCACAGCCAATGGCTGTGCCTTTTCACAACAGCTGTGCACGATTCTGCGGGCCACTCATGGTATGGACCATGGATGACCTGAACACCATGGTCCCAACATCATTGTGGATGCATCCGGCATCCCTGTTCCACATCTTGCTGGCCAATCAACGTCACACCAATACTTGCTGCCCACTCACAATGAGGGAGGAGGCACGTCGACTACAACTGGGTGAAGGCCTTGTTTAGGAATTACTATGGTTTACAGCAAAAAAAGTGGCAAGAATGCTACAAGGAGAGCAGGGTCAGTCTATGACTCCGCAATGTTACCACAACAGCGAATTCCTACACGAAGTAGTGCAGGAGCTATGAAGACATTAGGAGAAAATGTTTCATACCTGGATTCAAACACAAGTGATCAGCCCTTCCTTTCAAACAAAGTCAACATTTGTGTGGAGGCAAACGTTTTTGCCAGATGGTGCAGATGCTTTACAAAACTTGAAAATGAAGTGAAATTGTTGTATCTTGGTGATGGTGAAGTGTTGTTTTGAAAAGATATTTGTGATGCAAATGCAATAGATTGAACAATATGGAAGGAGTCAATGACCAACGAAATGTTTTGTGATTCTTGCAGGATGACGGTGTATGCCTAAGGGAATTTGATTACCAAAGTTATGGTTTGAATACTTGTATTGATATTTACTTGCAGTGATTGATTATTTACTTATACTTGTAATGATGTTTACTTGCAGTGATTGATTGTTTACTTATATTGATGTTTAGATTAATGGTTAATATAAACAAAAACAAAAAAGATGAGGGAATTGTGGAAATGTAACTCATTGATTGGGAATGGTAACTCATTGATTAGGGCTGGTAACGAAGCAGATAGACGATTTCGTAAATGAAAGTCAGGAATGTGCACGAACATGGTAATCTCTTGTCCACCTGGTCACAGCCCCAGGCTGGAGCACCCCCCTATTGTTTGGTAAATGGAACTCGCAGCAGGAGGGGAGCGAGCTGGTGCCAGTGAGGCGACCGAGTAACATCAGCAGAGAAGGGATTACGATTTCAGCGGACAGAGGATTAACTGAAGTTTGCCGATATAAGCAGAAGAGACTTGGAGTCAAGGAGCACTTGCCACGAGAAGCCCTGCCCGACGGAATGAACGCGTACCACGGGTTCGGCGCTGCAGCCACGAAAGAGGGACTATGCGGATAGAGTTACCTGAGCCATTGAGTTAAACGGTATTATTTGGTAATGGAATGAAGTGAATAACCAGTTAATAAAGTTGTGACCTTTTGTAAAACCTGTTTCCGACCATTGGCGTCTTGAGTCTCACCCTACAATTCCACGACAGAGTCATCACTGTTTGGAGGACGGTACAGAACACATATGAACAAAAGGTGGGAGCGATGGGGAAGCCGTAGCCAGAGGTATTCCTGGGGGTGGGGTGGAGAGAGGGCAGTGCAGAGCGAGTGAGGAAGAGAGTTTTTGATAAAGATAGCCACCCCACCACCAGGACGAGGCTCACGTCTATCGTACCAGAGGACGGAGTAACCAGGAAGAGATATTAAGGAATCAGAGACATATTGAAGGAGGAAAGTTTCTGTTAAGCAGATCAAGTCTGGATTGTCAGAAGCAACCTGAATGGAGAGATCAATCAGGTTTGAGCGAAGGCCCCGGATGTTTGAGGTCCATACCATTAATGAGGAGAGAGGGGGAGCATCGGGTGCAGGACAGGGGAGGGGAGGGGTAGGGTCAGATGAAGGGTGAGTGGGGGAGGTAGGAAGAGCAGTTGATAGTGTGTCAGAGATTACAGAAGAGTTACAAGAAAGGGAAGGATGAGGAGGACGAAAGGTTTGATGGTGATGGGATGAGGCACAGTGAGGGGTTGTTTGATGGGGGGGTGGGGGGCAGAGGAAAGTAGAGGGTTGGGGGAGGTGGAGGTATGAGATAGAAGGGAGACGAAGTGGGGAGGAGGCAGCTTTGAGAAGGAGGTGGGAGGAGGGAGAATTTGGGAGGGATGGTTGGGGGGGAGATTTGAAGGGGAGGGTTTGGGGGGGAGTTTTGAATGGGAGGGGCAAGGGGGGAGTTTATGAGGGGAAGGGCAAGGGGGGAGTTTAGGAGGGGAGGGGCAAGGGGGGAGTTTAGGAGGGGAGGGGCAAGGGGGGAGTTTAGGAGGGGAGGGGCAAGGGGGGACATTTGGAGGGGAGGGGCAAGGGGGGAGATTTGGAGGGGAGGGGCAAGGGGGGAGTTTAGGAGGGGAGGGGCAAGGGGGGAGTTTAGGAGGGGAGGGGCAAGGGGGGAGATTTGGAGGGGAGGGGCAAGGGGTGAGTTTAGAAAGTGGATGATTAATGAAAGATGAACATTTATAACAAATTGGGTTTGTTGTGATTTTCAAGTTAGCGATCCGTTTAAGAACGATGGAGGAGGGGTAGAATGAATGAGAATTTAGAGCATGTAGTGAGAAAGAATTATAAGAGATTGAATATTTTTTTGAAATGGAATGAGTTGAAGAGGAAATTGAAAGGAGCCTTTAAATAGGAAGAAAAACAGCGTGTTGTAATATACGACTGATTAAAACATTCCAGGGGAAAGTTTAAACATATTTAAACAGAACCGTGAAGAACAATCTTATATTCACAAAAATACCAATGGGGAGAGGGAGCCTAGAGGGACGACCATGAGTCACTTGAACAGGGCAAAAGGTGCAAGGCAAGGGGATAATGGGGGCGGGGCGAGACAGCGCACGTGGGCAGAGGAAAAAGCACACGATGGGACAAAGGCACACGAGGAGAAAAGGAGATGTTTTTTTTTTTTGGGCGGGGGGCGGGGGGGTGGGGGGTTACAACGTTAGACAAAGAGTAGATGTTCAGTGAAGTTTGGGGGAGAAGGGAAAATCAAAAAACCTAGCAAAACCAGCGAAGGAAGAAACAAACTTCGACGGGGGAAGACTGAGGCTGCAAGGCCTCACACACACGGCAAGCAGAAACGAATAATTTATGAAAGATAAACACCGAGAAACATCCAAGGGACACACTATAAGTTCACACGCCGAAAGATAAAATACAGTTTCGACAAAATACAATTGTGAACAGACTTAACTTTGAAAATGTGGAGACCGTGTGGAGCTTCGACAATCCGTGACGTCGTCTCCAGATCTCGCGAGACCAACTTTACGTTCCGAGCCAGCACCTCCATCACAGCTACAAATAGTAGTGGACTGAGTACCGACCCCTGATGCACTCCCACCTTCACCTCAAACTCACCACTGTTGCCGTCCTTCGTCCTTACAGCTGTGCGTGCGCTCTCGTACATTGCCATCACTACTCTGATCAACCATTCCTCCACTCCTAACTTCCTCAATGCCCATGTCACTACTTCCCATGAAACCCTATCAAATGCTTTCTCCAGATCAACAAACCCAAGAAACAACTTCTTCCTCTACTCCATGTACTTCTCCTGCAACTGCCTCACAATAAAAAGCGCGTTTGTCGTTCCTCTTCCTGGCATAAATCCAAACTGCATTTCGTCAATCTTCACTTTCTTCCTTATCCTCTTCTCCAACATCCTTTCAAATACCTTCATTCCATGCTTCATTGCTTCAATAACTTTGTCACTCTATATGAGTCACAGTCCAGAGGGTCACCTTTCCCTTTGTATAGAGGGACGAGGGTACTCGGTTCCCAATCCACTGTAATGCGGCCTAATTTCACCACCAGATTGCAGACCTCTGTCATTCTCTTCACACCCCAATTTCCCGCTGCCTTCAATATATCTCCTACAACTCCCATCGGCCCTCCCGCTTTTCTACTCTTCATTGCTTTTATCACTTCCTCAACTTCCTTCTCAGTTATCTTCTCTCCTGCTCCCAAAATTGGGTTACTCTCTATGTTGCCGTCCCATTCATTCTCTGCATTCAACAGCATTTCCATACATCTCTTTCATCTTCCTTTCATTCCATCTGGGTCCACAACGATTTGTCCCACTTCATCTTTCAAGCAACTCACCCCCATAACATCACACCTCTCTTTCACTATCTGCTTTGCAATCCTGAATACCGCTCTCTGACCCTCTTCCGAATCCAAGCGTTCTCCGAACATTTTCCGACATGCCTCCGGCTCCTTTGCTACCTCTTTCTTTGTAGCCTTCTTGGCTGCTTTATACCTTCCATGCTCTGCCTTTTCTGCCCCTGTACCCTTCAACTTCTGCCACTCCTTGACCTTCTTCCTCTGCTCGTCAATCCTCTTTCCAACTTCATCATCCCACCACCATGTTTCCGAGTGCCTCGGTGGTCCTTTTGTCCATCCACATACCTCACCAACGGCCCCCAACAGACTATCTTTCATTGACATCCAATCACTTTCTCGCTCAACCACATCATCCTCTACCATACTCATCCTCTGTTTTAATGCCTCCCTTACTGTCACCTCTTTCAACCTCCACACCTTCATTCTCGGTTGGTACTTTACCCGCCGAGCTCTCCTCGCACCTTTCACCCTTATGTCGCAGACAATCAAGTGGTGCTGTGAAACAGCCCTCTCCCCCGGGATCACCTTTGTGTCCCGGAGGTGCCCCCTATCTCGCCTACGCACCTTCGGGTAGTCAACAGTTGTCGTCGATCCACCTGATGTGTATGTAACAAGCTTATTATCCGCTTTCTGGAATTGAGTATTACAAATCAACAAACCAGCTCCATCATCAAACTCCAAAATCCTTTTACCTTCTCCATTCCTCACACCATATCCGTAACCCCCATCGACTCCTTGAAAACCAACTATAATCCTTCCTACATGTCCATTTAAGTCTCCTCCTACCACAACAACTTCCTCATCTTTCACGTTTTCCATCAGCTTCTCTATCACACACCAGAACTTGTCCTTCTCTTCATCGCTCCGACCGACCTGCGGGGCATATCCCGAGATGACGTTCACCAAGAGCTTTCCAATCATCATTTTCACCATCAGCAACCTTTCATTCACTCTCGTCACACTCACCACACTGTCGACAAACTCCTCAGAAAACAGGACACCAACACCATTCTCGCATTCTGGGCACCCTTGCCACACAAACTTGTATTTCTGTCCCTGCCTACCCTTCACCGTTCTCACACCACTTCCCTTCCATCTGGTCTCCTTCACACAACATATGTCCACTCTTCTTCTGACCAATACTTCCACCACTTCTCCTGATCTCCCTTTCATTGTCCCTACATTCCATGTCCAAAACCTCAGTAACCGATCTCCACGTGGGGCATCAGACGTTTTGTCGTCATAAATGGAGTCATTTCCTCCCTTGCTTCGATCGGGTTCCCCACCTTGATTTTTGACGAGAGGGGGTGAGGACCCCCACGGGGTACTTCGGGCTGTTCCCTGCCCATTTGTAATTGTCATGGTTCCCTTTTTGAGGCAATGTTGATGCTTATGTTGATGGTTTTTGAGGCAATGTTGAGGCAATGATGCCCTAACTGACTCCAACCCTTTTAGTCGCCTTTTCGACACGCAGGGATGCGGTGTACCTATTCTAAACCGGGGTACACACCGGGCTGTGAAGAGTATTTTTGATTTATTGATTAATGAATTAATCGATTCATTGTTTATTTATTTGATTAATTGCTCAATTAATTAATTAACTTTTTAAAAAGTTACAGATTTGGATGAAATGGTAGTGGTTTAGGTATGCTATTAGCCAATTGATGAATAATTTAATTATTTTATGATTATTATTTATTTATTTTCGTTATTAATCACTTATTTGTTTTCTTTCTCATCTGGGCAATATCTCAGGCATCCTTTGAGGTAGGAAGCTGATATTTGGTCATGACAGTGAACAAGTGATGTGGCTATAAAGGATAATTTTGATTTCAATTTATCGATTTATTATTTATCGATTCGTCAAGTAATCAATTCATTATTTAATTTTTTCCGATTAGTGACTTATTTAATTAAGTAAACAAAAATCGCTTTGTGGATGGGAATACCAATCTTTGTGTAATTGCTAAAAAAAAAAACAGTTGTGTTAATGGGAAAAATAAAATTAGGCAGCGTATTGATAACAGCCTAGCTATACACTTTGGGAGCGAGGAAGGGGAGATTGTTAATGGAATATCCATCACAGCCTTTTTAGATGCTAAATTGCGAATAATATACAACAACACACCAAAAGGAAGATCAAAATAAAAAATACTTTCTCATCCTATCCCTCTCTTCTTTCTTTTGATCAAACTGTCTTAGGTACATATTGGGAACAGGCCATGGCATCAAACAAACTCGATAGACTATGGCGGTGTTATCTCTTTTATCTAAGTCCAAGGTCTCCTCATCTCTACCTTTACATAAATGTAAAAAACGTGCCTTTCTGTTTCATCGGAATAGTTGTGATGGCTAATCTATCGAGCAAGAACAAAAAGGATTCCTGGGAGATCCTTCCCTCTGTGCGGGGATAACCAGCGTTACAAGTTGGCATTTGCAGTTTCGCCACGTGCCCATATATCCATACATAAACCTTCATTTTTTGCATCAAAAACCTTCCCGGGAGTTCCCTGAATCCACCGTAGTTGCTTTCATTGAAATCAATTCTCAAGTTTTAGCACGACAAGCAGACGGAAAGACACGGCTCCTTTTATAATACAGATGTTTTGGTCTTTCAAACATTCCGATCCATTTACATGAAGAGGCTTTGCGAACATACCATGCCGAAGCTAAATGCAGGAAATCGGACCTCGAGAGTTAATTGCCATACACCCAATAATTCACACGGGCTTCACTCCAGAACTCTTACACCATTTCACACACTATTCTCTCCACACGGTTCTTTACCAGACGAGAGACAGTGGTGCTCAGTTATCCCTCGTCGTCCTTTACACTACTCTACACACATTACATATTGTCGCGTTCACAGGGATTAACATACCTGGTGACGGATGGCCAACCGAGCATTAACTCTGAGGCGTTCACTCAAACTATGGCGGTGTTATCTCTTCAGCACTTGTACCCATTTGCTTTATCTAAAGCTGCCTGGCATTTTTCTGTCTGCTTACCCCCATATCCATTAACACCCCCAGAACCTTCTCCTGTGTGACACGCTCCAAGCTTGCCCCTTGCATTATGCAATCTCTATTTTCATTATTCTTACCAATCCCAGGACCAGCAGGGATATGATAGACATAACAATGTGATGGGGGTGTCTGTATGTGTGCGGGGGTGGAGGGTGACGAGGCTTACCTGGACGGATGGACACAGCACCGGGTTATCCGATTTCCACAAAAAATAAACAGATAGGACAAGGAATTAAAATTCAGCAAACAATGGTTTAATAAAAATAAATGCCAGGGAACAAAGAAATTAATGTAAAACTAAATTCCTAAATTGAGACGTCTCCATACGGACTCATGAAACAGACACAGGGATAAATAAAATAACGAAAGTAATAATGTGTGTGGTGTGTTTGCCTGATACTCTGCCTGGCGTCCGTGACTGTCCGGGGTCGTCACAGGTCCCGCGTCCCTGTGCGGGAAAACACGCGTTGTCGCCAAGTCCGTTCACTGCCAGCCGCCGAGGCGAGGCGAACAGGCCAGGCTCTCCCTCGTCCTTCCTGCTCAGCTGCACCGAGCCCCGATATTCCTCTTAGGCGCACACGGCACCAAGCGCAGCCGTCATGAAGCCAGCACCAAGGAGAGACAAGAGAAGGATGTGTCCGCCTTTCCCGCAGCCCGGAACAGGGAGAGCGAAAATGCGACCAGGACAAGATAGAACAAATAATAAGCTGCCAACGCCTGTCACGAAACCGGGATCGAGTAAACTTGCGACCGCTCCTTATGGCAGCCACGAACCAAGAGAGAGAAAGAAACTGCGACCGCCTGTTTTGAAAGTCGAAAACCAAGAGAAGGAAAATGGCGGGACATGTCCTTTTTGCTCCTCGTATTTACTCCTCGGTCCCGAACGTTCTCTCATGAGTGATGACGTCTGCACGCACTTCAATCAGGGAGTCCCATCACATTGCTCCATAGGCATGACCAATCATCACCTCTCGGGGCGGGGCCTCACCTCTTGCCTTGCCCTTGTGATGACTCGGATGGTGGCACCAGTGGTAGTGTTCGAATGTCTGAATCCGGTCAGCGGTTACGTTATTTCATTTAGGTGCGGAATGCATGGCTGGTGTTGCATGAGTCATTAGGAACAAAGGGAAAACCACAGAGGTAATTTACATACCGGAAATTACCCTTCTACCCTAACTAATTAGTATAGCTCCACCCCTCACCATGGATACAAATATACGACTTTACCGTACATGCAGGCTGACTTAGTTACAAGAGGGTTTCTACACGACATACGGAGCACACTACCCTATACAATCCTACCTGGCCGAAGGTATTCCATTGCCGACCCCCCCATAAACGTAACAATATTTACCCCAATTAATTAATTTTGATTTAAAAGTACTTTTAATAATGTTTTATGTCACAAAATAGGGTTTAATTTGTGTTCAGGAACCTATTAATCACTAATTATTACATGTATTTAAAGGGGGTTTATTGTTCCGCCTTACGGACATCTGGCTTACGAACACATTGTGTTTGGAAACTGGGGACTACCTGTATATTTCAATTTCAATAAAACAATGAGATATTGAAAATCATTTTAAAAAATCCGGAAGTTCAGCGCAATTGGAGTGGTCTTAAACACCACCCTATTTAACACTAGCTGAGGTACCCGGCTTCGCCCGGGTTGAATAAGAATAATACAAATATATGATGAAAAGAACATGTATATTTTAGAGCAATATCACAGTACATTTCCTACATGACGTTTTGTCAATTTTCAATTTCTCAAAACCTCTTGGTAGACAACATTTCTGGTTTTCTTACTTGGTGCCAAGACATAAAGATTGCTTGGTTTTCCAACCCTCGAGCAGCCCACGTACAGCTGGCCATGGGAAGTACCCGGCATTGCCGGGCGGGGGAAGGGAGGGGAGGAGGATGGGGAGGGGAGGGGAACGGGGGAGGAGGGGAGGAGAGGGTGGGGAGGGGAGAAGAGGGGGGCAGGGAAGAAGAGGGGGGAGGGGAGAAGAGGGGGGGAGGGGAGAAGAGGAGGGGAGGGGAGGGGAGGGGAGGAGAGGAGGGAGGGGGAGGAGAGGGGAGAAGAGGAGGGAGGGGGAGGAGGAGGGGAGGGGGGAGGGGGAGGGGGAGGGGGAGGGGGAGGGGGGAGGTGAGGGGAGGGGGGAGGTGAGGAGGAGGGGGGAGGTGAGGAGGAGGGGGGAGGTGAGGGGGAGGGGGGAGGTGAGGGGGAGGGAGAGGGGGGAGGTGAGGGGGAGGGGGAGGGGGAGGGGGGAGGGGAGGTGAGGGGAGTGGGGAGCGGAGGGGGGAGGGGAGGGGAGGGGAGGGGGGAGGGGAGGGGGAGGGGGAGGGGGAGGGGGAGGGGGAGGGGGAGGGGAGGGGAGGGGGGAAGGGGAGGGGAGGGGGGAAGAGGAGGGGAGGGGGAAGGGGAGGGGAGGGGGGAAGAGGAGGGGAGGGGAGGGGGGAGGGGGGGCTTCGCCCGGGTTGAATAAGAATAATACAAATACTGTATATGATGAAAAGAACATGTATATTTTAGAGCAATATCACAGTACATTTCCTCCATGACGTTTTGTCAATTTTCAATTTCTCAAAACCTCTTGGTATACATTTCTGGTTTTCTTACTTGGTGCCAAGACATAAAGATTGCTTGGTTTTCCAACCCTCGAGCAGCCCACGTACAGCTGGCCATGGGAAGTACCCGGCATTGCCGGGCGGGGGAGGGGAACGGGGGAGGAGGGGAGGAGAGGGTGGGGAGGGGAGGAGAGGGTGGGGAGGGAAGAGGGGGGGAGGGGAGAAGAGGGGGGGAGGGGAGAAGAGGGGGGGAGGGGAGAAGAGGAGGAAGGGGGAGGAGAGGGGGGAAGAGGAGGGAGGAGGGAGGGGGGAAGGGAGGGGAGGAGGAAGGGGAGGGGAACGGGAGGGGAATGGGGGGGAGGAGAGGGTGGGGGGGAGGGGAGGAGAGGGTGGGGGGAGGGGAGAAGAGGGTGGGGGGGAGGGGAGGAGAGGGTGGGGGGGAGGGGAGGAGAGGGTGGGGGGGAGGGGAGGAGAGGGTGGGGGGAGGGGAGGAGAGGGTGGGGGGGGAGGGGAGGAGAGGGTGGGGGGGAGGGGAGGAGAGGGTGGGGGGGAGGGGAGGAGAGGGTGGGGGAGAGGGGAGGAGAGGGTGGGGGGGAGGGGAGGAGTGGGGGGGGGAGGGGAGAAGAGGGGGGGGAGGGGAGAAGAGGGGGGGGGAGGGGAGAAGAGGGGGGGGGGAGGGGAGAAGAGGGGGGAGGGGAGAAGAGGAGGGAGGGGGGAGGAGGAGAGGGGAGAAGAGGAGGGAGGGGAGGAGGCGAGGGGAGGGGAGAGGGGAACGGCTCGCTTGGCAAGTGATAGCAGGATTTTTACTTTTATTTTTTACCTCAATGAGGGCTATATATATAGTCCGTGCTTGGAGCCTTCAAGTTCAACATAAAGTTTTTTTTATGAAAAATAATTCAGATGTATAACAATCCACCAATGCAAGTTCAGAAATGAATGCAGATCCTTTACTTTGCGATACAAACGCAATTCCCGCCATTTCCACTCACGATCAAGGCCTCCAGAGTGATCGCGCCTCTTCTTCCTCCTTCAAATTCGTCTCACTTCTTTCACTCAAAATGCACGAAATTCTGCCGCATGAAATTATGTAGAGGCCTCGTCGGGGGGATATAAGGTAGATAAGGAAGGCGTTGTAACAGAAGAATCAAAATAAACGTAGAAGAACTAAAGGAAATTGGAGCTATTCTGGACCCACAGCCAAACCCGACAAACCATTGCAATACACCCCGAACATCTAGCGCCGCCACAAACTACACCATGGAATTGCAGCTGGCGCGGTTTTTTTAAACCATTGATATTAAAATAAAACGTAGCCTAAAACCACCGGGATTTTATGCTGATTCCGAATCTGTGTCCAAGACTTTTCTCCGATGTGTAGTTCTTGAGTTTTAAGCGGACATCCAGACAGACACTCCTCCTTTATATATAGAGATGTCCAGGTACTGCTAAACTGGAAGGTTTTGGAAGTAACAAGAAGGTAATTTGTATATATTTTTGTATTTTTTTGTTGTATACAAGATCGAAGCTCATGTAAGAGCTAACATTAATGACAAAAAAACATAAACGGACACATAAAACATTTAATAAAGGGAGCGGGAAACAAGTTGAAGAGAGAGAGGGAAGCACACAAGTACAACAGTAGAGAACAGGGACATTGGGAGATCTGTGGGAGGGAGATCTGTGGATCTGTGGGAGTATTCTACAGTGTTAAAATATATAATTCAATTTTAAATGAAATAAAGATTGGAAAAGTCATATAAATAAATTACCTTTAGCTGCCTGGCTGTTTCTGCAATAGTTGCATGGTTAATGTAACTAAAAACTGTAAATGTGTACCTGTAAATGCGGAGGGTTATATTTCTGCAGGGCAGAAACAGTGCATGTAAGGGAACAGGAACATCTCATCCTCGTTGCCAATTTTGTTGCGTTTGGGAAGAACCAAGGTCCGGACCACAGGCGTACAACAACAGGCTTTATTCCAAATTCCACACCAAAATCTCACTCCTCTTCTTCCTCACCGGATACCGTATGTCATTGTGGACGCCCTCATGCGTTTAAAATCGAATTAGCATTTACATTGTAAATAAATAGGCAGGATACAACATGTCCATTCACTCCATATGTAAGCTACAACATCTAAGATACAACATGTCCACAGGATACAACATCCCACTCATCCCTCCAGGTCTTTAAAACAGCTGTTCACCATCATCTCTTATCTTCCCCCATCCAAAACCCTGATATTTTCTACCCCCGGTAATTCACCCCAGATCTACTTTTTTGAAATACCAACTTCTTTCCTGGAAGTCCTAGTTGTGTCCATGTGTTTGTTTTTTTTTACAAAAAAAACTCATTACAATTCCTTGAATTCATGTCAATTCCCAGTTAACTTTCCAAAAGAGTTTAGGGAATATTTGTTTATTTATTACGGCCGTAAAGACGGCTGATGTTTTGACGCCACACCTTTTCCTGATCCCCTTGACTCTTGCACACACACCATTTCGCTCCCCGACAGAACACCCCTTTTCCTTTGCGTACATAATAAATTGACTGCATCAGAGGCAAGCTTGCTCCAAATTGAGCTACAATACCATCCAAGACTTACCTTATTTTTCATAATTAGCCACAATACCATCTCCTTTAATATTTTATTAACTGTACCATGTTTTAGAGCCACAGCGTTATAGTTGGTGGCAGCCGTTGACATCCAAATGATATTTCGATGTGATTTTAGCCATATGCTCTGCTTCAAAGTGTAAGCGTACATTATGAATCGTGAGTTTTGTTTGCACATCTTTTCTTTCGATCGCACTTTCATAGAACATCGAAATCGTTTCGAAATTTCTTCTCGAATGTCCCTGAATAGGGTTATGTCCCTTAAACAACAACAACCTCGGAATGATGGCGTCGGACTTCTTCCGTGTTTGCTGCTGCTGTGGAGACGGTGGTCCGGCCAGGCTTCCTCTCAAAGACTTGCCAACTGTCCAGTTGGACACGCAAAGCATGGGTCAGTGGCCACTACGAATGCGATGTTGGGTTGGAAAGGTCTTCTTGTGGCCGAGTCAACTAGGCATGAACCTTTATCATTGTAACCTTTTTGGTAACCTCCACTTTTAGTTTTATTCCAAGACCAAGGGATGAATGTTTTTTTTAAATTTACACAATTGTTTGTCGATATCGGTTTTGAGATATTTTCTAACAGAGTGCTGTAATTATTTCATCAGATACACCATTACGTAAGCTATTAGTATTACTATTAGGTGGTGGATGTAGAAATAATATGTTGAGAGAATAAAGATTTCGGGAATTAAGAAAAACGAACGATCAAAGTAAGATCTTCAGAGGAGTGTGGCATGAGAGGGTAGAGAAGGGGACTGTGCGGAGGGAATAGCTAACTCATAGTCATAGGGATGGAGGTTGGTTGGTTAGTTAGGGAGGTTGTGTGTCTGTCTGTTTTTTGTGTGTGTGTGTGTGTGTGTGTGTGTGTGTGTCTGTCTGTCTGTCTATGTGTGTCTATGTGTCTGTGTGCATGTGTGTCTGTGTGCATGTGTGTCTGTGTGCGCCTGCGTGCGTGTGTCTGTGTCTCGGTGCGTGTGTCTGCATGTGCGTGTGTCTGCGTGCGTGTGCCTGTGTGTGTGCTTGTCTGTGTGTGAGCGCGTGTGTGTGTGTGTGTGTGTGTGTGTGTGTGTGTGTGTGTGTGTGTGTGTGTGTGTGTGTGTGTGTGTGTGTGTGCTTGGAGGCAAGGTAGATAACAGAGGGGGTAGTGATCAGATTCAGGAAAGTATTGATACTTGCATAAATTGGGGAAAGATTAGCAGATGTAGTTTAACCTGAAACAAATGGTGCAAGGTCCTGGGGATTGGTAAGAATAATGAAAATGGAGATTACATGATGCAAGGGGCAAGCTTGGAGCGTGTCACACAGGAGAAGGATCTGCGGGTGGTAATGGATACGGGGGTAAGCAGACAGAAGAATGCCAGGCAGCTATAGATAATGCAAACAGGGTTTAAGGTTGCATTTGTAGGGGGATAATTTATTATAAATTAAAAGAGGTGGTTTTAACACTGGATAGGAATTTAGCGAGACCCTATTGAGAATATTGTGTGCAGTTTTGGTCACCACAGCTCGGGAAGAACATCACTGCCACAGAGACTGCCACAAAGAGGGTTCAGCGTCGGGCAACTAGATAGATTCCAGGCCTAGCAAGACTCAGCTATGAGGAGCGGCTGAAGGACACGACCCTTTATACATTATAAAGGAAGCAGTTATGATGGGATATGATAGAGATGTTTAAGATAAAGGAGGGTATCGATAAAATAAGTGCAGAAGAACTATTCAGCACAATAGACAGTGATAGGACCAGGGACAATAGCCTGAGGGTGGAGTAGAGTAGAGTAGAGTTAAGAAGGTGGTAAGGTAAGGGTTTTCATTAGGAAAGTAGTTAATGCTTGCAATGATCTCCCCGGAAAGGTAGTGGCAGCAGAAACAGAAGATACATTTAAATTGGAATTAGATAGGTACCAAGAAGTATCAGAGATAGAGGGGTAAAGGGATATTTGCAGGACTTTTAAGTAGCTCGAGTATGGATGGATGGGTGATTGTGTGCATCTGTGCGGAGTGTTGTTTCTGTGAGGGTCTTGTCAATATGTGGTGTGTGGGTGATGTGTGTTTTTCACCCAAGAACTGTCTTTGCACCCCTCCACCCTCCCCCACAGAACAAAGCCCAGAAAAAAATAGCTTTTAAAAATTTTTAAATTTAAAATAAATATATTTCCCCATTTTTATTTTGACACCTTTGGGATATCCCCTGGGTGTTCCACATTCTCATCCCCATTCCTCCCCTCATTTCCCCAATGAAATTGCGTCATTTTGATGGATAACGTTGGTCTGGTGTTGATGTGGCACGGGCATGATGGGCCAAATGTCCTCCTCCTGCATCTGGTTTCCTTGTGTATCATGTTAATGTTGCATGTGTAGTCAGTAATGATGTTGATATAATGATGTTGATGATGACGATGATTATGTTGAAAATATTGATGGTAATGAATAATGATAGTTGATAGTGATGCTTAGGGAAAATGCCATGGGCATGGAAAAGGCCCCTCGATATGGTATGCGCCATGTGGCAAAGTATAGAAAAGAAGGGACATAAAAAAAAATTGTGTGCCTGCTGGACTACCCTTGTGTTCTTAGGAGGAACCAAGTAATGCTCCAGAAAAGTTCATATAAAGCGGTGCCAATTTGATTCATACAGCTAAATGAAGAAGTAAATGTATAAATTTCAATGCACTTACATTCTCTTGGTTTCAAATGGACCTTTTTGTGGTCCTTCATTTTTCTGTAAAAAATTCAAATGCCAAACCTAATATTAGTTTTCTATTCTATTGCAGAAGTAGTTCAGTGGATGTGTGAAGGAGAGATGATGGCATTTGACATTAAAAAATGTCCAGTTGATGAGATGGCATTTGACCTTATAAAGATTGGCCGATTATATAAGGATTCCCTCCTTGCTATCAGAGGTTATTGGGGTGCAGTACATGTTGGAAACGAGGTGGGTTGCTGTATGGTTTCCATTGTGGATGTAATTGGTCACCTTGTTTTGGCTGAAAGTTCTCTGTTTAACTAATGGGTTCCTGTTAGCTGTCAGTGAGAGAGTGAAATCATACACTGACATTAGGAATCAGAATCTAGGTTGAGTGCACCACCTTCTCCCACAGCCGTCCAGCAATCAAGGCTCAAGTGCACGACTGTAAGCGTTGTCCTGCATGAAGACCACTCGGTGTTCAAGACATTGTACCTGAATGTTCCTACTAGGAAGGCATACTAATTTGTGGTGCCTTCAATTTTGTATTGAATGCGGATCTTCCTGACTCCGACAACCCCACCTCCCCGCAGGTTGTGATGTTGTGGTTGTAAAGAACGGACGCAGAATCTGCGGAACTGGAGCCTGCCTCGCCAATGCCCCTTTGCATCAAAACAAAAGCTACTTTGAGTTTAAGATGCAATCATCAGGTATGTGCTTGGCCCATGTTGAAGGCCTGACTGAAACACTTTACCAGTGGGTGTTTAATTTTTTTTAACGTGAAAGAGAAACAAAACAAGTACAGATACATTCAAAGTATACCGCCCCCGTGCCAAGTAAATAAATATCCTCCAGCGCGGCATTGCCGGGGCACCTTCGGAGCCCGGCGATACCGCCGTGCAGCTCATAGAGACTGTATTGACTATTGGGATGGAGAGGTGTACAATAATTATAATTGATTGATTAATTGCAAAATTAAAATCAATAAATAATGATCATAAAATATTTTCTTCATCAATTGGCTAATAGAATACCTAAACCACCAGTGGTTCATCTGAAGCTGCAACTTTTTGAAAATTAATTGCATGTCATTAATTGAAAAAAATTAGATAATTAATTTATTAATCAATAAATAATTAATTGATTAATCAATAAATCAAAAATATCCTTGATAGCCACATCACTTGGTCACTGTTGTATCCAAATATTAGCTTCCTAGCTCAAAAGGTGCCTGAGATATTGCCCAGATGAGAAAGAAAATAAATAAATGATTAATAATAAAAATAAATAAATAATCATAAAATATTTAAATAATTTATCATTTCGCTAATAGAATACCTAAACCACCACCGTTTCATCCGAATCTGTAACTTAAAAAAAAAAGTTATTCATTGTCATTAATCGAATAAGTAAATAATTAATTGATTAATCAATAAATCAAAAACAAGTACACATACATTCAAAGTACACCGCCCCCATGCCAAATAATTAAATATCCTACAGCGCGGCATTGCCGGGGCGCCTCAGGCGCCCGGCAATACCGCAGTGGAGCTCATAGAGGCTGCATTGGGAGGGAGAGATGTACATCTAATTGATTGATTAATTGTATAATTAAAATCAATAAAAGATTATCACAAAATATTTTCTTAATCAATTGGCTAATACCATAACAAAACCACTTGTGCTTCATCCGAAGATGTATCTTTTAGAAATTTAATCAAATAAGTCATTAATAAAAAACTAAATAATTAATTGATTAATCAATAAGTAATTCATCGATTAATCAATAAATAATGAATCGATGAAATGATTAATCAATTAATCAAAAATATCCTTGATAGCCACATCACTTGGTCACTGTCATGTCCAAATATTAGCTTCCCAGCTCAAAAGGTGCCTGAGATATTGGCCAAATGAGAAAGAAAATAAATAAATGATTAATAATGAAGATAAATAAATAATAATCATTAAAAAATTAAATTATCAATCAATTCGGTCACAGAACACAAAAACCACCACCATTTCATCAGAATCTGTAACTGGGGGGAAAAAATTTTTTTTAGTAATTAATCGAATAATTAAATAATTAATCGATACATTGATTAATTGATTAATTAATAAATCAAAAATATCCTTGATAGCCACATAACCTGGTCACTCATGTCCAAATATTAGCTTCTGAGCTCAAAAGGTGCCTGAGATATTGGCCAAATGAGAAAAAAAAAAAAAAAAAAGAGAAAGAAGAATGAGAAATGAAATGAGAAGAAAGAATGAGAAAGAAGATAAATAAATGATTGATAATGAAAATAAATAAATAATAATCATTAAAAAATTTAATTATTAATCAATTCGGTCAGAGAACACATAAACCACCACCATTTCATCAGAATCTGTAACTTAAAAAAAATAAAAAAATTTGTCATTAATCAAATAATTAATCGATTAATTGATTAATTGATTAATTAATAAATCAAAAATAGCCTTTGCAGCCAAATCACCTGGTCATTGGCATGTCCAAATATCAGCTTCCTAACTCAAAAGGTGCCTGAGTTAATGGTCAGAAGAGAAATGAAATTTAATTAATTAAATAAGTACTTAATTAATCGCTAATAATTAAATAACTCATCAATTAATTGATTAATCAAAAACCAAAAAATACCGTTTTTGACAAAGGACTTGCTCACTATTGTGCCGAAATTTCAGCTTCCTAGCTTAAAGGATGGCTGAGATATCGTCCGGACAAACAAACAATAAAGCAAGAAAGCAAGAAAGAAAACAAGAAACCAGAGTGAAAACTGAGTACTCTCTTTCAGCGTGCGTCACTGCCGAGCCCCCTTTGGTGCCCGGCAATGACGATTTGCAATGCCTGGAGATGGCATAGGAAAGGAGCGGTGTACAATAGCCTTTGCAGCCAAATCACTTGGTCATTGTCATGTCCAAATATCAGCTTCCTAACTCAAAAGGCGCCTGAGATATTGCCCAGAAGAGAAAGGAAATAAATAAATACTTGATCGACAATAATTAATGAACTAATCAACCAATTGATAAAGCACAAAACAAAAAATACCGCTTTTGCCAAAGCACTTGCTCACTATTGTGCCGAAATTTCAGCTTCCTAACTCAAAGGATGGTTGAGATATCGCCTGGACAAGCAAACAAAAAAGAAACCGGAGTGAAAACGGAGTTCTCCCTTTCAGCGTGTCATTTCCGGCCCCCTTCGGTGCCGGGCAATGACGTCATGCAGCGCCTGGAGATGGCATAGGAAAGGAGCGGTGTACAATAGTTGTCTTCAAGTAAAAAAAAATCGTCAGACTACATCATGAAAAGCTTGTGAAAGAACCGTATCGGTAGCATTCCTGGGATAGTTATTGAATTCTCAATAATGAGGTTGTTAGTCCTTCCCCTGCCAGGATTGTGTGTGTGTGCGTGTGTGCGTGTGCGTGTGTGTGTGTGTGTGTGTGTGTCCGTGTCCGTCCCCCCCGGCCATAATTTTTTTTTTACCATTTGAGCTATTGTCAACAAATTTTTACCAAAGCTTTATTACGATAATATGGAGAAGGCAAATTTATGACTGTCACTGAATTGGTTCACCAATCAAAATCTAGAATCTGATTGTTTTTTTTTTAAGGTCATAGGTCAACATTGCATAAAAGTGCCAATTTTCACCTGATTGACCTGAAATTTAAAGAATTTTCATACTGGGTCATTGACTTGGTTCACCAAAAGCTGAAAGCTTATTGTTGTTTTTTTAGATGATAAGGTCAAGGTTGCTATTGTCAAGGTTGCATAATCAAGGTTGCATAATCACCAATCTTCACCCAATTAACCTGAAATTTAAAGAATTTACATGTCGGGTCACTGAATTGGTTCACTAATCAAAAGGTAGGAGTAGATTGTTTTTTTTAATATCAAAAGGTGAAAGGTAAAAGTTGTATAAAATCGTCACTTTTCATCCAATTGACCTGAAATGTTAAGAATTTGCATATTGGGTCACATAATTGGTTCAGTAATGAAAAGGTAGAAGCTGATGCCCTTTGAGATTTAGATCTAGAAAAACAAAGGCTGCATAAAATCGTTTTTTTTTGTTTTTTTTACTGTTTTCGTTATTTTGAGCACATGGAAGAAGAAGAGGTCTGAATACAAACTGACGTGGACGGGCTTTACATTTTCAGATGCTTTCTTGTTTATTGTTGCATTGACTCGGCTGATCTGACAATTTATCTTGGTATCAGTTCTGCCGCAATCCTTGCACATTCCCCTCACTTGTGTTGTTGGGATGGTCGTACAGGGATCTGGGGCATTGGTGTGGCGACGCGCAATGCCGACCTCAACCGGATCCCGCTTGGAGAAGACGCTGAGAGCATGGTGTTGAGGCATGATGGTTCCATGAGATATCGTGGAGAGGAGAAAAACCACCTTCCAGCGAACAGCCTTCCCATGGAGGGAGATGTGGTGGTGAGCTTTTACTTTTGCAGTTTAATGTTTTGTGCTCGTTTAATTCAAACAAAAGTATAAAGACTAGAACAGCACTTGGTGGAGCACATACCTCCACCAGGCTGAACAGTTTACATTTTGTATCCCACTGACAGGCAGAATCTGCATCCGGACCTGAACCAAAATCTCATTGGCTTTTTCTTGTCACCTACACAACTCATCCACCCAGTTTTGTCATAATCCGTCTGCAACTTTTTAAAATATCCTGCCATATATCGTTGTTTGCGCTATATCTCAATGGTGAAGAAGGGCTTTAAAACTTCTTGTATCCGGATCTAGATGTTCACCAAAAATTAATCAATTCGTCCTTGTCACACTCCCAACCTGTCCACAAGGTTTCGTCCGAATCCGTCCATAACGTTTTGCGATATCGTGCTCGCAATCAGACAGATAAGCAAACAAACAGGCAAACGGGTGAAAACATAACCTCCATCCTTTTTTGATGGCAGAGTTAACAATGGGGAAATCAACGAGAGTATACTGGATTTGAACCTGGATCACGACCTCGTGAAGTACGTGCTCAGCCCGGAGCTAAAATGAAGATGCGCACAATATTTTGAGAGCCGCCTTATAAAAGGGAAGGTAACCCCAATTAGTCGTTCATGTTTTTCATTCAGCAGGACTTCAAGACACGTTTTGTTATTAGTCCCCTACCGGTGTACACCGGAGGGGACTATAGGTTTGCACTCCGTCCCTCCGTCACGCAAAGAAGTTTTCCGGACTTTTTTTTCCAAACTCTTAATGCTAATGATTTCAAACTTGGTACACGGTTTCCACATGATATCTTACAGATCAAGTTCGAACTTCACGACGTTTCGATCATTTTTGACAAAGTTATGGCACTTTGAACTTTGGTAATTTCCCCAACAGTTTTCCGGACGACAGACTGCCGGTAGGGGACGTGTATTGCAGCGCAATACTCAGAATGCTTGTTGATCTGGCAACGTGTATGAATTTGTTAGCTATAAAAGGAAAAACAGGTTTCACTGAATCGACAGGCCACCCATTCATTTAAAAATATATATAATTATACAGAATCGAGGCTCTCATAAGAGCTAACGCATTGAACATGAAAACATACACAGACACATAAAACACAATGAAGGGAGTGGGAGACAAGAGGGGGAGAGAGGGAAGCACACAAGCACAACAACAGTAGAGAACAGGGACGTCGGCAGATCTGTGGAAGGGGGAGGGCTGGGGGAGGAGGGAGGGGCACACGGTATAAAGCAAATGAACACTACCAGGAATTTCACTACTATGAATTTCAGGAAAGAATTTGGGGATTGAAAGAGGCTGATTTGGGGTGTTTTAACGGGGGTAGAAAAAAATCAAGGTTTTGGATGGGGGAAGATAAGAGAAGGTGGTGAACAGCTGTTTTAAAGACCTGGAGGGAGGAGAGGGATTGAAGAGAGTGTGGGAGTTTGGGGAGAAAAGAGGAATGAAAGAGTGAAGGTGAGCAGAGAGTCTTGATTTTGGCAATTTCACCAGAAGAGGGTTGCTGGCAGATCTTGTGAGTCCTGCAGGAATATTTGGGGGACAGAGTCCAGACAGAGCAGGGGGAACTAAGTCGGAGAGGAGTCGGTAGAAGACAGAAAGACCACCTACGTGCCTGCGGCGAGAGAGAGAAAGGCCCTCAGAATCAGCTTCATCGCGGGAGATTGCAATGATTCTGAAAGCTTTGGTTTCAACAGCGTGAAGACGACTAGGTGTGAGGCAGGAGCACCTGCCCAGAGGGGAGAACAGTATTCCATTGAGCTGCGGATGAAAGCTTTATGTGGTGAGGAGCTCAGAAGTGCCCAGAAAGGACTTCGCACGACGGAGGATGCCCAGTCGGCGACTGGCTTTGGAGGCCAGCTTGGAAATGTGGTTTTCCCAAGAAGGATCATGGCAGATAGTGAGACCCAAAAGCTTGAGTGACAGGACTTCTTGGAGAGGATTGTTCAGAAAGTAGATGAGAGGGTTGTCCAGACGGTCTTTTTGAAGAGACATCGTAAGAGTGTGAGATTTGTCAGGATTGAAAGACATGTTCCACTTGTTTGACCGATTTGTGATATTGTCCAGGTCTGCAGAGAGTGAAGAGGCTGATGCCTGCCGATCTGAGGGTTGAGATATGGAGCGGCAGAGAGTGAAGTCATCAACAAAGAGATAGAGAGGATTTTCCAGAGTCAGAGAGATCATTAATGAAGACCAGAAAAAGCACAGGGCCCAGAACACTGCCTTGAGTAACTCCAGCCTGAACAGGAAGGGAAGATGAGAGAATTCCATTCAGTGACACACGTTGGCTGAGACCAGAAAGGAAGTCTGCAAGCCATGCGTGGAGGTTTCCATGGATACCATAGGAGGAGAGTTTGGTGAATAGGGCGGGGTGGGGTGCCAGACCGTATCGAAGGCTTTAATTTCCTCATAAGGCTGTGATTTCCCATAAAGCTGTGACATGTAAACATGGATCACCCTTTCACTTTTGTTTACAAAACAACAAAATCAGAATTTCATGGTGGAAAAAAATGTTTTATTGGGGGGAAGGGGGAGAAGGGGGGGGGGGGAGGGGGATGTGAGGTGAGGAAGATGAAAGAGTAATTTATGGTTTGGCTCTTTGTCGTTCCTATGCAGCATGTAGTTGTCTGCGTGTTAGCATCAGTCTTTTTGCTGCAAGGGCATGGTGGTCCAGCCGATGCAGTTACAGGAAGTTAGAATTTGTTCAGGGTGCTGGAGGTAACTCACCTACTCTTAGCGAAGCACATTGTGGGGATATTTGAGGTCCACTAACCAATGCCAGCAGACGGGATGTTCAGTTTAAGGTCCATCTACATTTATGTATCACCCTGTATCACCCTGCCTGAGTAACCCCAGAATGACAGACACTTCATAGCTGGATCAGGAACGAAACCCAGGCTAAACAACTCAGAGGCGAGTGAAAGTCTCTCTCGGCTACCCTGCCAGCCCATGATTAGGGTATCGCCAAGCTACACAAGTGATGATATTTTGGTCTCGAGAAGGCCTCCTGGATTGTGTCGCCTTGTACAAGCTGCTGTGAATTTTGAAGAGCTAACTTTCGCATTTTATTTTCCACAAGGTCCAAAATGTCGCTCCCTTTATCCGTAGGGTATCACGTACGATCACGTAGAGCTGAACGTGTACATCAATGGCAGGAACTCCCGCTGTCCTGCATCAGGAATTCGTGGAACAGTTTACCCCGTTGTGTATGGTGAGTGATGAGAATGACGAGTTTGTTTTTCTTTTCTTTCCACCAATGTTGTACTTTGAGTAATGAGTGAATGAGTGTAACCGTATTTCTTTCACACTTGTATCAAAGGCCCTTTCACAATCGCTAAAAAAAAATAATCGGGATTTCGTACATTTTATTCGCACGGCATCCTAATAGCAAAGGGCGGATTTGAATCCTTGGGATGAAGTGTGCAAAGTTGACAATTCATCCAACTGCGTTCGATGTTCATTATATTACAGAATAATTTATATTACAGGAGGGGGGGGGGGGGGGGGGGTGGTGGGGCACTTATCCAACCAAGATATTCCAAGTTTTGGACTTTAAATATTATGACATTCGTAGAATTTTTTTTCACTTGGAAGTTGTGGGTTAAGATGTATAAATAAAGGTGTAAAAAGTCTGATTTAATGCATTTAAATTCCAGGCTATAATATTGTTATGTCGGTAGGGTAGTGATATGTAGAGCAGCTAGATCTGAATAGGTAACATGCTTCGAGGTGTCGCGGTAAGGAAAACTACCTGTAATAAGTTCATGTGTAGGCGTTTTGTCGGGTAAGGAGTATACTTGTGAACCTACCGGGAGGTTTGTGTGTTAAGTAGAGTTAGGGATTAAAGAGTAGCGCCCCTTTGTGTCCTCACCTGGTTAGCCAAACCTTTGTCCCTTTTGGCACTGCACACCACTTAGACATTTAGTTATGACCTTTAGTACAACACTAAATAATGCCCTCCCCCCTGACATGACTTAGGAAGGAAACCAGGCCAGGACACTGCCGCATGGCCGCCGCCATTTACACCTCCAACAGGCCTATCCACCTTGAGTACCACGCGCTATGACCAAGGAACAGAGAACGAGTGTTGGGGTGGCACGGTAGGAAGGGGCCTGAGCGAGCCAACAAGTCGGTGGAGGCCACTGATTGGGTGGCGCGCCAAGGCTGATGTGACCGCCGCGGAGTGATACGAGGCGCGGCAGGACTTTTGGTCGAGTGAGTGACTTGGCGAGCAGTTGAGTTCGCAGAGACTAGGGAGTTGTTGGCTCGAGAGAGTGAGTTGCGAGTGAGTTGGCCAGGAGAGATCAGCGAGCGCCGAACGCCAGTCTGAGAGTGAGTTGGTTCAGAGCAGTTGCTTCTGGCATTGAGCCTTGAGACGCGCTGGAGTGCACGCAGTTGGCAAGCAGGGTTGAGCTGGTTGGCGCGTGAGCAGAAGAGGAGTTCGCAGCACGAGTTAGCCCGAGTTGGGCTGAGGTGAAGCCCGAGTGGAGTTTGCTTGCTTTTGACCTCACTTGGAGCCGCTAGCCTGCGTTGGACGCGCGGTGCTTTTCCTGCTTTTGGGCCTCGTGTGCGAAAGGAGTGGACGCTGGCTCGGGCCTTCGCGTTGCTGTGGTGCTTGGAACGCGGCCTGGTGGTGCTCGGAGGCGGTCGGAGAGGGCCGCGTGGGACGCCGAACGGGGCCGTGTTGGACGGCAAACAACGCAAGACAATAGACGAGATAAGGCCGCATCCGCGATTACATTTTACACGACGAGACCATTATTTTCCTTTAATCCATCCCCCCGTCTGGTGTGCGGGATCCCGAATATAGGATTTGTCACGTTTCATTGTATCGGGTCCGGAATAAATCTTTATTTTTGTACATTGAACTTGGTGTCCGTGTCGAGTTAATCTCCTGCAGGAACGGAGCTACAGTCGACGCGCTCCAGGTAAGCTTTGCCGCAGCCCTCCATTTTCCTTCTCCCTCCCGCGCGACATATAGCCGAATCCGTGTTTGGGTAGTTGCCTCCGAATAAGACCATTTAGGCTATCCGCGACTCTGGTGTTAACCGGAGTTGCGCGACAATATTATATGCTTCAACATATATATTTCAACAAAAAGTGAAAATTTTGAAAGGGGAGGTAGACTTTAAAAAGGCACTGTATATGTATATATATAAACATATATATCAATATATATATATATATATCAATATATATATATATATATATATATCAATATATATATATCAATATATATATCAATATATATATATATATCAATATATATATATATATCAATATATATATATATATCAATATATATATATATCAATATATATATATATATATATCAATATATATATATATATATATCAATATATATATATATATATATATATATATATATATATCTATATATATATCAATATATATATATATATCAATATATATATCAATATATATATATATATCAATATATATATATATCAATATATATATATATATCAATATATATATATATCAATATATATATATATATCAATATATATATATATCAATATATATATATATATATCAATATATATATATATCAATATATATATATATATATATCAATATATATATATATCAATATATATATATATCAATATATATATATATATATCAATATATATATATATATATCAATATATATATATATATATATATATATATATATATATATATATATATATATATATATCAATATATATATATATCAATATATATATATATCAATATATATATATATCAATATATATATATATCAATATATATATATATATCAATATATATATATATATCAATATATATATATATATCAATATATATATATATATCAATATATATATATATCAATATATATATATATCAATATATATATATATATATCAATATATATATATATATATCAATATATATATATATCAATATATATATATATATATATATATATATATATATATATATATATATATATATATATATATATATATATATATATATATCAATATATATATATATATATATATATATATATATATATATCAATATATATATATATATATATATATATATATCAATATATATATATATATATATCAATATATCAATATATATATATATCAATATATATATATATATATATCAATATATATATATATCAATATATATATATATCAATATATATATATATCAATATATATATATATATCAATATATATATATATATCAATATATATATATATCAATATATATATATATATATCAATATATATATATATATCAATATATATATATATATCAATATATCAATATATCAATATATCAATATATCAATATATATATATATCAATATATATATATATCAATATATATATATATCAATATATATATATATATATCAATATATATATATATATATCAATATATATATATATATATCAATATATATATATATATATATCAATATATATATATATATCAATATATATATATATATCAATATATCAATATATCAATATATCAATATATATATATATCAATATATATATATATCAATATATATATATATCAATATATATATATATATCAATATATATATATATATCAATATATATATATATATCAATATATATATATATATATCAATATATATATATATATATCAATATATATATATATATCAATATATATATATATATATATATATATATATATATATATATATATATTGATATATATATATATATATATATATATATATATATATATATATATATATATATATATATATATATATATATATTGATATATATATATATATTGATATATATATATATATTGATATATATATATATATTGATATATATATATATATTGATATATATATATATCAATATATATATATATATATATATATATATATATATTGATATATATATATATTGATATATATATATATTGATATATATATATATTGATATATATATATATATTGATATATATATATATATATTGATATATATATATTGATATATATATATATATTGATATATATATATATATATTGATATATATATATTGATATATATATATCAATATATATATATATCTATATATATATATATATATATATATATATATATATATATATATATATATATATATATATATATATATCAATATATATTGTTACAGACGTGGCTTGGATGTTATTTACCGAGCGGTTTTATGGTATGACCACGTCTGCACAAGTTACCCGATTGTGCCCGAACGTTGACTAGTCGCGCGATGCTGGCTCAATAAGAAAAAGAAGACACCCGGCTGGATTACAATAACACAATACGACACCAATGTTTCAATTCTCAAGACCTCCGGAGGAGATTATATTCGTACGGAAAGGTCAGATTACAGGGGCTAGAGGTATAATCACAGAAAGACAGGCACTTAGACACACTCTTATATTAACCCCGGACAGACGACAGACAAACGGGACAACGGCTGACTCACACGGGGGTTGATGGCAGGAAAGCGGGTATCGATGGCTCCAGGTCCTCCTGGGCTCGGGGCAGGGTACAGTACGGTCCGGTCCGGTCCAAAGATGCGGGGAGGTATCGTCGCGCTGGGGGTGGCGGTGGCTTCTCTCTCCAAGCTGAGGCGCATCTGACGTCACATCCGGCGCGGGGCCGCGTATATCCGGCGGGGAGTGACACGCCCTCGGCTCGTTAGCTCCGCCCCAGATGGAATCGGCACGTTGCTTCTCATTGGGTGCGTGGGGGGGTTACTGGCTCCGCCCCTGACGAGGAGCTGACAGCCAGCCCCTTCGGGGTAACGCCGTGGAGCGCATGGTCATGGCGGGTAACCGAGCCGGTGTGAGGACGCACACTCCCCGCCCCTCTGTTGTTGTAGTCGTAGTTGTAGTTGTAATTGTTGTTGTAGTTGTTGTAGTTGTTGTTATTGTTGTTGTTTGGGGAAGAAGATGGGAGGAGGTATGGGAAAGGTCCTAAACTCACTACTGATGCCATATAATCACATTCTGGTGCAACGAAGAGTCATAATTAATGGAAACGAGGCCTTAACTGACATAGATTAAGAATAACTAGGAAGATGTCCGAAAGTTGTCTACGTGTGGTGCGGTGGACCTGGGCACGACATTTAATGGGGGAATAAGGGGAAGGTCGGCTCTACTGATTGTTGTTTACATGCAATGGGACTAGGGAATGGGGGATTGGGGAAAGTTGGGGAGTATTGGAGAAAATAGGGGAATATTTACAAGCGGATATGGAGGCCAAATTCCATATTCGCAACAATATATATATATCAATATATATATATATATATATATATATATATATATATATATATATATATATATATATATATGTATCAATATATATATATATATATATCAATATATATATATATATACAGTGGAACCTTGACTTACGAGTTTAATTCGTTCCGTGACCGAGCTCGTAACTCAAATTGCTCGTATCTCAAATCAAATTTCCCCATTAAAATGCATTGAAATGCTATTAATCCGTTCCAGCCCGCCAAAAACCACACCAATTTTTTTTAAATATACAGTATATATAAAAATATCTCGCGCTTTATATTTCACCTGTATGCAGCATACAAGTTGGCAGGATGGCCTGGACTGGAGGTACGCACACTTGACTCTAAAGTCTAAACTGTCCAGCCTGGGTTTGAATCCCGACCCAGCTATAACCTGTCATGGGTGAATCACAGGCAGGGTGATTCATCAATGTGTGTACCGCTAAACTGGGCGCCCCGTTTGCGTCCCATTAGTTGTTGGATGTTAAGGATCTCACCGTGTTTTCCACAAAGAGAAGGCGAGCTATCGCCGGCACTCTGAACAAGTTGTGGCCTGGCATGGCATGAACATGAAAACATGAACATGAACATGAAATGTTCGACATGAACATGAAATTTTCCGAAATAACCACAAAATGCGAAAACTAAAATGCAGCGCTATACGACAGAGATACGTACTGTACTTGAACGGCAAGATAACCACGTGACCAGAACCTACCTGGCGGCGTAAACTCGAAATAACCAAAATGCGAAAACTAAAATGCATCGCTATACGACAGAGATACGTACTGTACTTGAACGGCAAGATAACCACGTGACCAGAACCTACCTGGCGGCGTAAACTCGAAATAACCAAAATGCGAAAACTAAAATGCATCGCTATACGACAGAGATACGTACTGTACTTGAACGGCAAGATAACCACGTGACCAGAACCTACCTGGCGGCGTAAACTCGAAATAACCAAAATGCGAAAACTAAAATGCATCGCTATACGACAGAGATACGTACTGTACTTGAACGGCAAGATAACCACGTGACCAGAACCCACCTGGCGGCGTGAACTCGAAATAACCAAAATGCGAAAAAAAAAATGCAGTGCTATACGACAGAGATACGTACTTGAACGGCAAGATAACCACGTGACCGGGTGGCGAAAGCTCGTAACTCGGATCTCGGCTCGCATCTCAAAGCAATAAACTGCCGGAGCGACGGCTCGTATCTCGAAAAACTCGTAAGTTGGGGCACTCGTAAGTCAAGGTTCCACTGTATATCAATATATATATATATATATATATCAATATATATATATATATATATATATATATCAATATATATATATATATATATATCAATATATATATATCAATATATATATATATCAATATATATATATATACATATATATATATATATATATACAGTGGAACCTCGACTTACGAGTGCCCCAACTTACGAGTTTTTCGAGATACGAGCCGTCACTCTGGCAGTTTATTGCTTTGAGATGCGAGCCGAGATCCGAGTTACGAGCTTTCGCCACCCGGTCACGTGGTTATCTTGCCGTTCAAGTACAGTATCTCTGTCGTATAGCGCTAATGATATATAACGCCGCCGATAATGATATGATAATTTATGATAATCTATGCAGCACGACGTGGTCCTCACGTCACACAAGGCGCCTTTGCCGGCGCAAAACGGCTCTCTCAGGGTCAAACTCGGTATCGTTTTGAGCGCACGGTTCAGACCTTCAAGAAAAAGTTTATTTTGTAAAAATCGAGCCACGCGTTCAAAAGACATGACCGGTTTTGTTCGCCGGCACGTCGGCGCTCGAATCGAATCGAGTTAAAACGAACACTGCCGTTGTCGGGTCCGTCTGAGACAACCACCGGGCCTAGAACGCTGGGACCGGTCTCGTTGGATAGGCCTGGATCAGATCTCGAAACGCTGGAAGCTGCACCTCTCTGTGATAATCTTGTGGACCATGACAAGAGATCGTGCGACACGTGGTTATCATGCCGTGCAAGTACAGTATCTCTGCCGTCAACTTGTTCAGAGTGCCGGCGATAGCTCGCCTTCTCTTTGTGGAAAACACGGTGAGATCCTTAACATCCAACAACTAATGGGACGCAAACGGGGCGCCCAGTTTAGCGGTACACCCATTGATGAATCACCCTGCCTGTGATTCACCCATGACAGGTTATAGCTGGGTCGGGATTCAAACCCAGGCTGGACAGTTTAGACTTTAGAGTCAAGTGTGCGTACCTCCAGTCCAGGCCATCCTGCCAACTTGTATGCTGCATACAGGTGAAATATAAAGCGCGAGATATTTTTATATATACTGTATATTAAAAAAAAAATTGGTGTGGTTTTTGGCGGGCTGGAACGGATTAATAGCATTTCAATGCATTTCAATGGGGAAATTTGATTTGAGATACGAGCAATTTGAGTTACGAGCTCGGTCACGGAACGGATTAAACTCGTAAGTCAAGGTTCCA